>NC_085039.1:10855496-10900496 GCF_963692335.1 Osmerus eperlanus
CCTACAAAGTAGGTACAACTATGGCCGCTGGTGTCTGTACTTGGTGCCTGTGGCCCCCCTGTAGCCCATCACCTACACCCTTTCTTTTCCAATCAAAATATCCATTCAGTTATCTTTTCACATATTTTCTACTTTGCTCCTCTCTCTCACACCACACGAACAATCTCCCACTTCCTCTCAGTTTGTTTTTTAGTTCCGTACAGTGCGCGTTCTCTCTGAGCGTATGAACACGCCTGTTCCCAGATGACAATGGTCCACAGCCATCAAAAGCACCTCGTTTATCCAGGTTCTTTCCCATGCAAACTTTCGAAAGCACTGATTAAAAGCAAAACCACATGGGATAAAACTTTACCATTACACATAAAGCTGTTCATTTATATGTCCTTATATATCTTTTAGCCTTACTAAAGTACGTTTTCATGGCAACCTGCACAGTGTCGTTGGGGGAAAAAACTGAGTCATTTAAGCAATAATCGCCCATAGTGCACCCATTTATGATAATCGGCATCTAAATGAGCCAATCAGGCTTTATTGAATTTCCAGCTCTCTGTTTCATTGAATTGCCATTTAGCTGAGGTAATCTTTCTCTAATTTTGAGAGAAAAGAGCAGTGGCCATCTTGGGATTGTGTTTAAACTGCATATTGTAGATATACATAAGAGGATGATTCCATCAGAGCCTGGATACATCGGGAAGCCATCTGGTGAAAGCAAATAACTTAAGAGACATTAAAAACAACACATGCACACGTGTAACACACACACAGGCAGACACTGTACTTACACACCTCCGGATAACTAGGGTAAAGGCAAAGTCATCAGAGATATTGAAGACATTTTGTCCCTGGTAACATCCTCGTATCTCGGCCGTTGCCTTTCCTTCTTTGCAAGTGCTTTCCGTGTGTGTGTGTGTGTGTGTGTGTGCCTGGATAGCTCTTGTGCAGCCTCATGCATGTCCGCCGACGACTGCGAGTCGTGAGTCTTGTGTTTGTCGTGTTTCGCCTGAATGGCTTGTGATGTGTTGATATTCTCAATGCAATGCTGCTCTATACCCTCTCTGCATCTGACAAATACACCATTCGGATGTTAATTCCATGATGCATGCTTCTCCCCAAGACTCTAATCTATGTTGAGCAGAGGATGTCACTGTGAAGATGTGCCTAATGTATATCTTCATTTCTCTCTCTCTCTCCCTCGCTATCTCTCTCTTTTTCTCGGTCTCTCTCTCTCTCTCTCTCTCTCTCTCTCTCTCTCTCCCGCCCTCTCTCTCTCTCTCTCCCTCGCTATCTCTCTCTTTTTCTCGGTCTCTCTCCCTCTCTCCCTCTCTCTCTCTCTCTCTCTCTCTCTCTCTCTCTCTCTCTCTACGTCGCTATCTCTCTCTTTTTCTCGGTCTCTCTCTCCCTCTCTCTCCCTCTCTCTCTCTCTCTCTCTCTCTCTCTCTCTCTCTCTCTCTCTCTCTCTCTCTCTCTCTCTCTCTCTCTCTACGTCGCTATCTCTCTCTTTTTCTCGGTCTCTCTTTCTCTTTCGCACACTCTTGTCTCTAACGCTCATTCCACCACTGAAGGAAGGAACAGGGAGAATCAACTACAAGGTTTGTGGTATTTACATATTCAATAATTAAATACAAAGATTTTATCCCCTTAAGTGAAAAAATGCACTTTAGTGCCATTCCCGTGGCGCGGGGTAGGCCTTCAGGTTTGCAGAAAGGGAACACCTTTTTGTATTCATTGTTTTGCTGCTCAAGCAAAACCTAACCGTCCATGACCTCAAAATGGAGGTTGTCTCTAATGGGAATGAGTCATAACTTCACACTGTTGGGTGACTGGTTTATCCCTCTATCTCTTCATTCGTTCTCCACCTACAGTACTCCTCTCAGACCCTCCAGCTCCAACTGTCAGTCTTCCTTCCTCTTTCTCTCTCTCTGTCTCTTTCTATACATACGCCTGAATGTACGGTCTCTCTTTATGTAACTTTCTCTCCATGCGTCTTTCTCTGCGTGTCGTTCTATCTCTCTCTCTTTCTCATTCTCTCTCTCTCTCTCTCTCTCTCTCTCTCTCTCTCTCTCTCTCTCTCTCTCTCTCTCTCTCTCTCTCTCTTACACGCAGCTCTCATCTGTTCTTTCCCTCTAATTTTTACTCTCCCCTTTGCCTGAGGTCTTCTTCAGAGAGGAAATTGCCTCAGTGGTCTATCAAAATGAGAGATTATTTTGTTTATTACGGCTGCATACTTTGCTGTATTTCAGTGTTCACCATAATAGGATCTCTGCAGCGGACACAGTTTCATGTGAGAAGGGGAGAACGGGTGCAGTGAGAGTCTTGTCTTGTCGTTGTCTTTAATGTTACACAACGGCCAAGCGAACGTGCATGTCTACCGTGGCACGGAAAGCGCAGGGGTGTTAATGAGTTGTTTGTGTTCAAGAACATAAAGAACATAGTGTTTCTGTGCTGAGGAACCCAGTTGCAGCCGACCCCACCGCGTCTGAAACCGTACGAGGAGCGGCGGCGAGGGCCACTCGAAAGCACCCGAGCGCCGGCCTCGCACGTTACGTGTTCAAGGCCGGCGTCCCACGCAAAAACGAGAGCGCTCTCCGAATACGTCGGCTCAGGCTAAAGAGAGGTGGAGTGAGAACGCAGCCACGACCTCGTCCATACGCTCTCCGCCCACCCTTTCCCTCGCCAACCCCGTCTCTCTGGTCAAGGGCTCCCACGGCAGGAAGTAGAAACAAAATGTGGTGAAGGACCCATTGAACCAGATAGTCCCCCGACTGTGAAAGCTCACCGGGTGTCCATGGAGGTGCCCTCTCTAAAAAGGTTTTCGGCCCGCCCTCTTCTGGGTGACTCAGCTCTTCATACCGAGGAGTGGTGGTGGAGGGGGGGGGGGGTGTCACAAGGCCCTCGGGGGAATTAGCATAGTCAAATGAGGGATATCGACGTGAAGTGTGCGATGACTCACCGAATGATGGGCTTTTTTTTTTTTTTTTGGAACGGCTGCTTGTGGCCGTTTCTTTTTCCTCCTCGAGGCTCAACGGCCTCGGCCCTGCGAGTCCTCAAATGTCATTGGTGGAGAGGACGTGGCCGTGGCGATGGCCGCGCCACCTTAGCACAAGGCACCCGACGGAAGCGGACCTCGTAAAACGATTTGTGTGCGTGACATAAAAGGTCATCACGACAGAACCTGGGTGTACATCGGAAACGATACACGCGCACGACATTTACACGAGGTGTCGTGAGCGGTCCCACATTTACAGCTGGGATTATCGCACAGTGACGTTTTCAGACATATTAAACAACGTTCATATCCTTGATGATCTCTCTCTCTCTCTCTCTCTCTAAAATCAAGTAACGTTCTAATATCTGTATCTATCCCCCCCCCCCCCCCCCCGGTTGTCCAGTACGTTTCTTAGTAGTAAGCAGAACCTGCTGAGGAGGTATACTACTCGGAAGCATCCTAGGTACACAGCATATTCGCTTGCCCTTCCTACACATTTACTTTGGGAATGCCGACTAATTCTCGATGCATGGACACCCAGAGGAAGCCATAGGAAGCGCCACAAAATGGCCGCCACATAGCCATAGGAGGGGGCCACAAAATGGCCGCCGAGCCCAACCCAATTGTCTGTGTTGTCTCTGGCATCGTTTTGAACAGCTGCCTTCTTTTTGGAGTTTGCCTGAGAGACTTTTGCCTGTATGATTTTAACAACTTCTGTTTGAAAGCGAACCGATGTGTGATGAACTACAAAATGTTTCGCTTTCACTTTACACACCGTAAACTGAGCCATAAACATTAAGATATAGGGGCTCATCATATCTTCTCCTATCTGTAACATCACATTTCTTGCCCCCAAAACAATTCTGATATCACTATACTGATACTGTACTTCACCTGTTCACCATGGTCATATTATACCTAGCATAGCCTTCATTACCCGCTAGCTTGATCTTACATAGACCCGTGCACGTGCTTGCAGCATGCTTACTTTCCCCTCTGCCTCGCCTGTTGTCATCATAAAGCCCTATACTAGAGCTCCATAACCTGGCCTCAACACCTCCTTCCTGACATGCATCTCACCCTCCATACACTCCTAGACTTAAACCAACCCCATGGAGGATCGTCATCTACGATCAGAATGTCATCATCTCAGACTTTTCATTAGCTTGGATCCCCCCCCCCTCCAGCCACCCATCTCCAAACATAAGCTTGTAGAGTTAACGTTACTCCCCAACAGCCTCTTCAGCCAATCACGAGACACTGGGGGGGGGGACAAGGGTTAGCCAGGCAGTGTTGATGGAGCGCTGTCCTGGCCAATCAATACACACAGGTCGATAAAACTACAACACAAACACACACACACAGGAGGGGCCCCCTGGCTGAAGCATCCTGCCTGATGTGCGCTTGCTTTTTGGATAAGCACCCGACGCAACGCATGCTGGTCTCCCGAGTAGACCCATCGATCGGGAGTCTGAGATATGTCTTGGATGAGGTTTTGGTAAAGACAACTGGTTTCACGAGACGGCGCTGTTATTCCTGTCGGTGTTGTTGTGCACTGAATTGTTGCTCTACTCAAAACATACCTCTGTCTCCCCCCTCTCTCTCCCTCCTTTTCATTTCCCTCGACCCCATCCTCCTTCTCCTTTGTCTACCTCTCTGCCTCGAATCCTCGTGTTTTTCCGTCTCTTCTTCCGCCTACATCTCCCCTGTTCCCCTCCCTCTTTCCCTCCCATCCTCCCCCCCCCGTCTCTCTCCACACACGTAGCCAGAAGCTGAGCTTCAAAGACCGCGTGCGGATGGCGAGCCCTCGAGGGCAGAGCATCAAGAGTCGCCAGACGTCCTCGGTCAACGACCGTCGCTCCCCGGTGGCGGAGCAGGGCCCGGAGGGCACCTCCCCCACCAAGGTGCAGAAGAGCTGGAGCTTCAATGACCGCACCCGCTTCAGACCCTCCCTCCGCCTCAAGAGCCAATCCCGTTCCACCCCAGACGGTGAGTCGACCAATCCGATCCGTTGTGTTTGGCATAGTTTGCATATTTTGCTGCGTGTTTTGTTACGAAAGAGCGAGGGTTAGCTACCGTACAGTTAGTTTTTAACTGATTTCAATTTTGGGTTATGTCGCTATAGATTGCTGCTGGTCCTTCAAAAACCGAACTTCTCCTTCTGGATGGTTTTGTTGCCTCACCCTTGATTTATTCAACCTAGATTACTTCTAGTAATCTAATAATTCTAGTAAATCTCCTCTTTGTCACATCATTACATGCATAAGTATAACTCTAGCAACTCTAATAGGCTGTTCCTACACCCCGCTTCGTTCTCTGGGATGTTATTAGGGATCAAAGCCTGACCGCTGGGTTCTAAGCCAGACCTGGAGCGTGGTCCAGAGGACCCAGTCAGAGAGGAATGTTAATGCCTGTTTGTGGTGCCCCGATCTGGGCTCGCAGAAGCCTGGTTGGGCTCACGCCTGGTTCTCTTGGAACTGGATGGTGGGAATGGTGGGGTTTAAGAGCGTTATGGGGCCAGCCCCAGGCCCTTCAGCTGGCTGGTAAGGCCACATTCTGGCCGCAGCGACCAGCCACAGCCCAATGGAGTGTGTGTTGAGTTATTAACGGCCGAATGGATCCCTTTTGAATGACTGAGTCGAGTGTTGATTGGCGGATGCACACACAGTCCCTTGTTGGGCAGGGTTAGTAGAAGAGATAGTGTAGGAGCCAACTCGCAGCCATGTAGATAACCACAGGGCCCGTGTGACGAAAGTTTCTCTTGGTGTGAGGGGTGGGGCAGAGGCCACGCTGTTCTGCTGGAGGGGCACAGCTGGTTCTGCCACGCCCATACTCTCTATACGTCGAGCCTTTGTCCTCCATCTCTTCGTTTCTATCTCTCGGAACCTCTGACT
Organism: Osmerus eperlanus; assembly: GCF_963692335.1. Lineage (NCBI taxonomy): Eukaryota > Metazoa > Chordata > Actinopteri > Osmeriformes > Osmeridae > Osmerus > Osmerus eperlanus. Next base: position 10,861,377 of record NC_085039.1, read on the forward strand.
CCGCCATCTCTCTCTCTCTCTCTCTCTCTCTCTCTCTCTCTCTCTCACTCTCCCTCTCACTCTCTCTCTCTCTCCCCCTCTCTCTCTCCCTCCATCCCTCCCTCCCTCTCACTCACTCACTCACTCACTCTCCCTCTCACTCTCTCTCTCTCCTTCTCTCTCCGTGCATCCAGGCGACTCCAACGCGATGGCGGAGGATGGCTTCGATGAGCGCGGCTGTCACTGTGAGATCTCCGTGGAGGACCTGCTGCCCTCCGTCAAGTCTGTCATCAGAGCCGTCAGGTAGGGTGACCCAGTCTCCACTTTCATCCGGATCAAATCCCATCAAACACGCCCTCAGTCACTGCCCAGTGGCTCCCAATTATAGAGTAATGGCCTCATTAGAGAAGGGTTTTTAATTTCCTTTTTTTTCGCACTGCATAACTCTTCCCGGTTGTTATTGTCTCTGCAGGATGTCTGCAAACAGAGGGGAATATTTGGGTCCATAGTGCTGTGTTCCCTAGTGTTTAGTCGTAGTGTTCCCTAGTGTTTAGTCGTAGTGTTTTCTAGTGTTTAGTCATAGTGTTCCCAAGTGTTTAGTCGTAGTGTTCCCTAGTGTTTAGTCGTAGTGTTCCCAAGTGTTTAGTCGTAGTGTTCCCTAGTGTTTAGTCGTAGTGTTCCCAAGTGTTTAGTCGTAGTGTTCCCTAGTGTTTAGTCGTAGTGTTCCCAAGTGTTTAGTCGTAGTGTTCCCAAGTGTTTAGTCGTAGTGTTCCCTAGTGTTTAGTCGTTGGGTCCATTCGTCCTGCGGTCCAATATTCCACAATCCCGCAGATCTCTTCTGACCTCGGTGGAATTTCACCTCTCGTGCTGTCAGTCGCACCTACCAGTCCCCTGCGTGGGGGGGGCCCCTTAGAAGCCCCTTGGAGCCTCTCGTAATCAGCCGGCTCCCCTTGCGGCGGGCCCCTGGTCTCTGCAGGTGTGTGCCGCCGCAGTTTCTCAGAGTGATACTTTTACACTGAGAGAGCTAAAGTAAGCAGGATCACTCTTTTTTGTTTTGGCCCCTCCGGCTCGAAAACGTAACAGAATGTTAGTTTTAGAGGTATGAAATGGTTTTTCCAGACGACTGTAGGCAGTGTGGACAGGAACTAGAGCTGGTTGGCAGTTTCGTTTTTTTGGGGAGGAGGGTTGGAGGTTGAAACAACATTGGTTTTGCTTTCATAACCTGTTCATAAGCACTTCAATTTACCTCTTTTCCAGTCGTTTTTTCATGTAGTTATTTATTTGTGGGGGCCATCAAGTGGTACACACAGAACTTTCTTCAATTCAGTGCAGACAAGATGCAGCAAACCTTTACCCACGTTCAGATATCAGTTTCACTGATATTGTGCGGGTATAACGCAGTGTTTAAAACATTCAAAAAGCTGTTAGGTGTTCTGAACCTTGAACCCGGTGGTGGTTCTGCTCCAGGATCATGAAGTTCCACGTGGCGAAGAAGAAGTTTAAGGAGACGCTCCGGCCGTACGACGTGAAGGATGTGATCGAGCAGTACTCCGCTGGACACCTGGACATGCTGTGTCGCATCAAGAGTCTCCAAACCAGGTAGGAATGGAAGACAGACTAACCCTGAATGCCACAGTGACGTGCAGTATCGCCATGGTAAAACCGCATCTGGGATGGTCACGGTGTACATTGTGGTAATATAACATGTCAATTAATCGAAGTGTTGGCGCTTCGCGCCACTGTGCAAGCCCTGCCACCAAACAGCCCAGTGTGTGTGTTTGTATGACAAGTGTGTGTGGCGTGTGTGTGTGTGTGTGTGTGGCGTGTGTGTGTTCTCTCTCCTCTTGCAGGCTGGACATGATAGTGGGGCCTCAGCCCCTCAGCAGCAGAACCAAGACGTTTTCCTCCCCCTCCTTGCCCATGTATTACAGCCAGGCCCGAAAGAACTCCTCTCAGGGGTCAGAATACCCCCACACACATCCCCATGGCAACGCTCATCTGGCCTCACACACACACACACACACATCCCCATGGCAACACTCATCTGGCCTCACACACACACACACACATCAACATGGCAACACTCATCTGGCCTCACACACACATACACATCCCCATGGCAACACTCATCTGGCCTCACACACGCATCCCCATGGCAACACTCATCTGGCCTCACACACACACTTCCCACGTCCTCCTGACACACACCTCTTATCTCCTCACACACGCACCACTTACACACCGCTCTGCTCTCATGTCCCACACACGCTTTGCCTTCTTCCTACAGCTTTGCATGCAGACTTCCTGTGTATGTGTTTAACTTCCTGTCTCACTAACCAATGGGATATGATCTACAGAGAACTCTTGGGGTTACAAAGCTTGAGCTGGTTTTCTTCAAACAGGCTTGCTAAGGGATACATGTAGTATATTATTAACGATGATGTGTTTGTTGTTTGTGTAACAGAATTCGTGCATGGTGATTTATTTAGCTGATTAACTATTCTCTTTTAGCCTGTCTGTAAAAACATTTTCACTCTCACTGGATTTTGAGACATTTGAAACATTCTCAAAAGAACAAAGTGCTGCCCTCATGAGGTTGGCAGTTAAAACTACACATCGTTAGAGGCTGTAGAAAGCTCCTTGAAATGAATGCTTCAATATGCTTTTTAAATCCAGTGGAGACACTTAACCTTAAACTGTTCTTTCTTTATTTCACTCTTATACAACGGTGCCTGTATTCTTTTTAATATCTTCTCTCCCAATCATGACTGTAAGCAGTGGACTAATAAAAATGTTTCTATGTCTTGGTTTCCTCTGAGGGCCACTGTGTGTAATGAATCAGCACTTTCACTCACTTAATTATTTTTGGTGTGTGTGTGTGTATGCGTGCTGGCTGCTGTACGTGTGTGTGTGTGTGTGTGTGTGTGTGTGTGTGTGTGTGCTGCAGAGTGGACCAGATCCTGGGGAAGGGTCAGATTCCTCTGGATAAGAAGATCAGGGACAAGCTGTTGTCTGATGGAGACCTCCTGGAGGACATGAGCATGCTGGGAAGAGTCTGTAAAGTGGAGCGACAGGTGGGTCTTTGATTTCATACTTCCCACGCATCCTTTCATCTTCTCCACTTTGGTTCTTATAAGGAGCTCGAAAGAAATTCACATTTTCCCGTTATGACGATTTGCTTTCTTACCTAACTTTTTTTTCTGTCTTTCTCTCTTCCTGCCTTCTTTCTTGTCTTCCTTCATGTCCTCCCTCACCTTAGGTCCAGTCTATAGAGTCCAAGCTGGACTCCCTGCTGGACATTTACCGCCAGGTCCTGCGCAAAGGCTCCTCCTCGGCCCTCGCCCTCTCCTCCTTGCCTCTGTTTGAGCTGGAGCAGACCTCAGACTACCAGTCCCCCACCCAGGTGAGTGGTCTGGGGGGAGACCCCGGGGGGTGTGTTCCGCGTTCCTCCACCACCGTCTCCCGGGGGCTCCACCTCATTCTGGCCCCGCACAATGAACTCGCCCTCAACCTCAACGCCTCGCCCCCGTCTTCACCTCTTCCCCATCATCATCACCCTCAGCCTCCGCCCACGCCTGACAGTGGGAACCCCGGGGCCGGTGGGGTGACTCCGCCCGTCTTCAGCCCCAGAAGCCTCACCCCAGTTGGAGATGGAGGCCACGGGGGCTTCCCCACCCTGGCAAGACCTCCGCCACCGCCTCCCCACGCAAACAGCCGAACATTGTGCCCCAGCAGCACGCCCTCCAGGTCGGAGAGGGAATTGGGGGACTTCTGTGGCATGCTGGGGAATCCGAGAGAGGACGGTGGTGTTCTGGAACCAGACCAGGGCCTAGGGCTGGACCTGGGGCTAGGCCTGGGTCTGGAGCGGCCTGAGCGCGTTCGGCTGGCTGCCGCTAGCGGTAGCAATGGCAAGCTCAACGCCAAGGAAGAGGGCTCCTGGAGGACACACGTGAGCCTGGAGATGGAGCCCCTGGTTCCCCTGGCCTTGAGCCACTGCTCCAAGCCCAGCACGGTGGACCGAAGCCTGGGGAAATCCATATCAGTGCAGGACCTGATGCATGCCACCCCAGGGGGGAGGTCCAGCCTGGACAGCCAGCCCAGCCTAAGCCTGTCCTCCCCCAGCCCCAGTAGCCAGGACTCCCCCACCGGCTCCCACGGCAGCCGGGACCCCGGAGGGGGGGGAGGGGCGTGGCGGGAGGAGGACCTCTTTATCAGCGACAAGGACGTGGAAACGCGAGGCTTTGACTTCCTGTCCCAGGGCGCCCCCACCGAGGCTCCGTCCTCTTACTCCTCAGAACTCCTGAGGACGGGGGCCGCGGGGGCGGAATCCAATCGGAGCCTGGCGAGCGGGCACACGTCCACGCCCCCCTCGGCAGGGAGCACTGATTCTCTGAGCCTGCCGCATGTACGGCTAAAATAGACACGCCCCCCCCCCCCCCCCCCCTTCATGGTGCCACTGACGGAGCTTTTCTTACACAGAAAGGCTTTTTATTACTTCTAAATGAACGGGGGGGTCCTTTTTGTTTTTACTTTCACGTCGATTCATTTGATACGGCATAGTATTTTTCATACATGTTGACCAGACATGACATATCATTGCATGAGTCAGTCTTTTTAAAAGATAACATTTAAAAGGTTTGTAAAAAAAGAGTTAAGAGAGGAAGTGTAAACTAGTAAAAAGGGGGCGATATACAAAAAAAATCTACCTAAATGCTAGAAAAACTTGATTGAGACAATGGAGATTGATTATGGGATTTTCACACGTTGCATGAGCACTGCATGTTTTCAGTCCAAAGTACAACCTACCCAGATGTCTTCAGTCTGAGACGAGGAGAAATGTCTTCACACGAACGGGCATCTTTGCATTGTGCAAAGCCTTACGCCACATTATTTTAAAGACCTTCTGATCGATTAGGTTAGATGCTTAAATGCCAGGCAAAGTACCATTGCTATGAACACTATTAGCTTAGCCTCTGTGTTGAATGCTTACAACATTATCCTCTAATACTTTACTAGATTTCCACAGGTGGCCATCTTGAGAAAGGAAATGAATGTTGCTTTAGCTAGACCCAGTTGTCACTTTCCCTGTTCTTTGGAGATCACTCGAGTCACTCAAAATTAACTTTACAAAGTATACAAATTACATTACAAAATGCAGTTTTATCATTTAAAAAAATCCAGGCCAGTAGTAAATAACATAACACACAAACACAAAGAATCTGGTAGTTTACATGTGACAATATTTCAGTGCCCGCTAGCTGCTATAGACAGTCCAAGGTACAACCAATCGTAAAACAGGGAGGACAAGCTGCTAACAACAAATAAGAATTATGCACCTGCCGCTTTTCTGCCCGACAACTACGGTGTCAAAACATTTTGAATGTCATTCATTGGTGGAAAATTCTGTGTCTCAAACAAATACGTAAAAGTGAGAAACTTGTTTAAAACTTTTTTTTATAAACATGGATATTTGTTACCCTTTTTTAAATTATATACTGTAAAGTCTTATTATTTCAGGTGGTGTTCTCAATTCAAAAGTCAGGCTTTAACAGATGACGTTCTGTTAACAGACTATAGTGTGGAATTAATTTTGCTAATGTTGAAATGCTGTAGAATGTGTGTATATACACATATGCTCATCTGTAGAATATTTTGCACAGTCTGGCAGTGTGAAATAATTATGCTAAATGACTTGCTCTTTTCATTAAAATGGTACAGTGACAGGTACAACAGGTAAAGGACCATGGATGTCTATTATAATCTATCATTATATCATAAAATACTAACAGGAAAGTGTAATGGCTGTTCTTACACCCAAAGAGGGAAATAAGGCCCACAACTATCATCAGAAAAATGCATTTACACTCCTTTAAAGTTTACCACCGAAGGTTTCACCTGAGTAAAGTATACATGGTGCCTTGCTTATAAAGTTTCATCAATTTCCAAATTTGATCGCTTGGGTTGGTTTTGTTGGAGCTGAAATGGGCTCGCATATTTGAGTATCTGTACTCCCTTGTATAATATCTGTTTTGGAATTTATTGTCTTTTACATTTTTTATTCATAGATTATTGTATTAGTATATGATAAAACTGGCCTTGAAATATGTCAACATACTGTGTCATTATAGTAATTTATTTAAAGTAAGTGCACATACACAGAAGCCATCCTTTCTGTTGATGTTCTAAAGCCTATTATATCATGAAAATGCAAATGATCTTTTATTCTCATACATCATTAAAAAACAAAAATTCTGACTGAAGATATCGTTTCTGTTGTCACAGTTCATTTGCTCCATGTGGTTCAATATATTATTGACTGATTGCATTTTGTCAGGGTCTCTTTTATTATAACATTAAACAGGAACCCTCTTGCGTTCCAAATTACATCATTGATCGATATTGTTGATTCTTAAATACATCACGTCTGCATCCAATTATTGTTCTAAGTATCCTATGTATTAACAGAAAAAAAGAAACTATATTTTCATGTTTTAAAATGTTTAATGTTATGCAGATAGGCTCACAACAAACATCTGATAAGGTGCAGAACTGGGAACAGTATCAATAAAGTTTTACAGTGCAAGTGCAAGGAAGCTTAAGACAGACAAAGTCACACAGTCAACAATTATTTCCGGATTTTTTTCAAGACTAAGTTTTGGAAGTTGCATTTTTAGCAGTTAAAGTGCACTAAGAGCATGCAAAAAGCCAAACTAACACAGGCCAGACAGCATATATCCTATTAGACAAAGTTATTGCAACAATAAACAAACTAAAATGTATGTAACGTTATCACTCAGTTACAATCAGCTATAGCTATAGACTGCTAGCTAACCGCAAACAAACACTGATTAGCGTAGACTGATTAGCGTCTAACTACAACAGCAAATGAGAAAAGGAGAGAATTTCACTGGACTTCCCTTCACATAACCATAGTTCAATTTTGCTGTGTATAAACAGCGTCAGAATAAACAACAACAAAAACAGTTAGGACACTTCCTCCTTCAACCGTTTACCAGTGTAAGGCCTGTGTCATTTTTTTTCCTTCGACGGCTCTTTCGATGCATTGTGATAATAGACCAGACTTTGACTATGGCGTGTGGGAAGGGCGGGGCAGGGGGGTTTCTGCAACCGGGGCGAGCGTTGGGGGCGTTAGCCCAGCACAACGTTCATTTGGTCTTCTGGGCCTTTTGGGCGGACTTTGTGACCTTGCCGCTGGTCGCGGCTTTCTTCTCCACGGCTTTGATCACGCCCACCGCTACCGTCTGACGCATGTCGCGCACCGCAAAGCGCCCTGTGGAATGGGAGGCTTGTGTTAAAAAACAAGGATGTTTAAAAATAAAATAAATTAATAGCAAGTTCAATTCAGTGCAATTCTGTAACGTTTAGGATTTCCCCTGTGAAACTCTCTAGGGGGCACCTGTTTGTATCATCGAAAGAAATGCACCGTATTGGTGTCAGCCTTCCGTTCACGTTTTGAGGCTGTGCGGCACTCACCGAGAGGAGGGTACTCGGAGAAGCTCTCGACACACATGGGCTTCCCCGGGATCATGTCCACGATGGCGGCGTCCCCGGACTTGAGCGCCTTTGGGTTGTCCTCCAGCTTCTTCCCTGAGCGGCGGTCAATCTTCTCCTTGAGCTCGGCAAACTTGCAGGCGATGTGGGCGGTGTGGCAGTCCAGCACGGGGGCATAGCCAGCGCTGATCTGGCCTGGGTGGTTCAGGATGATCACCTGCCAAGACACAACCATATATATTGAGTTAGCACTAAACTTGCTAACGCTAATAATTAAATGTGTGTCGTTGCTATCAGCAAGGCACACTATTGTTATTTCACATATACTGTATTATTATTCGCACCCTAACTTGACCCTCAGTTTTTGCACTACGTACACATGAAAGGTGTCCTAATGTACATCTTGTTCCCAAAAGTGTTGCTATTACTTTCTGGAAGTTTTTGTTGCACGGTTTACAAAATATTTAAGTTTTGTGGAAAAGTGTTGCTATCGCTAGCCAGCTGTCGCAAATGTCAGAATGTCACAAACCAGTGCACGTTAGAATCAAAGTATACAGTGTCTTTAGTCAGTTTTCATCATTTCAGACTTCATAAGATTTTGCCCAATAAATCGTTATTTTCCAGACCTGAGCGGTGAAGTTTGCTGCCTCCTGCGGTGGGTCGTTCTTGCTGTCACCCGCCACGTTGCCACGGCGAATGTCCTTGACGGACACATTCTTGACATTGAAGCCTACGTTGTCACCAGGCATCGCCTCCGTCAGGGCCTCGTGATGCATCTCCACAGACTTGACCTCAGTGGTAATGTTGACGGGGGCAAAGGTCACAACGATACCAGGCTTCAAGACCCCTGTTTCCACACGGCCCACTGGTACTGTGCCAATACCTGGAAAAGAATGGAGAAAACACACGTAAAAAAAGAAAACATTTAAATATTTCACGATGTAAAGTGTCTTCTACCACACTACTTGTGAATCTTCCAGTTTGACACAGAAAAAGAAGAGATTTGCATTTAGCACAACGATGAACTAGAACTGTTTTTTTTGTGTTTTTTTTACAATAGGCCTCACGCACTTGTTTCCAATCTCAAGAGGGCCATAATCTCCAGGGAATCTCATCCTTTCCAATCACCGAGGTATTTTCAGACCCATAACTTCCAAATGGCACGGCCTCTACACAGCACGTCTGTAGACGGATCTACAACATACAGCTCCCTAACCCTCCGAGCTAATCCCCCAACCCCCCGGGGGGCCTCACCTCCAATCTTGTAGACGTCCTGCAGGGGCAGGCGTAAGGGCTTGTCTGTGGGTCGGGAGGGGGGCTGGATGGCGTCCAAGGCCTCCAGCAGAGTGGTGCCAGACGCATTACCATCCTTCCGGGTGATCTTCCAGCCCTTGAACCAGGTCATCTACACAGTCGGGGGGATGATGGTACAGGGGGGAAGGGGGATAGTTCACAATATTTCGACCGACAGTCCAAGCCTCTACCATACAGTTATCAAGGATAAGTATGTAAAAAAGGTTGAAACTTAATCATTGAAACCAGCTAAACCAACTACAATACAATCTTTAAAAAAAGGTCTGACTACCGCTCGACCCAAACAAAATTGCACTTCAAATGACACTATGAATCTTGGCTTTGTCTTTTAACGAACATTAGGGCTGGCCTCCAGCATGTTGTCTCCGTTCCAGCCCGAGATGGGCACGAAGGCCACCGTGTCCGGGTTGTAGCCGATCTTCTTGATGTAGGTGCTGACTTCCTTGACGATCTCCTCGTAGCGCTTCTGGCTGTAGTTGGGCTCGGTGGAGTCCATCTTGTTGACGCCCACGATGAGCTGCTTGACCCCCAGCGTGTAGGCCAGGAGGGCGTGCTCCCGGGTCTGGCCGTTCTTGGAGATGCCTGCCTCGAACTCTCCCACGCCCGCCGCCACGATCAGCACGGCGCAGTCCGCCTGTGGCGGGAAGAGAGGCAGCCAAGGAAATACTTTTTGCTTCTCTACAAAGATTTGATCTAACCATGTTTTCCGATTACTGGAAGGAAACAATGTTGTATTTCATGTCTCTTGGTTTTCTCTTTCTCTTTACACACTCTTTCACTTCCCTCCCCCCCTCTCTCTCTTTCTTTCCTATACCTATACCTGCGATGTGCCACCTATACCTGCGATGTGCCAGTTATCATGTTCTTGATGAAGTCCCTGTGTCCTGGAGCATCGATGATGGTGACGTAGTACTTGCTGGTCTCAAACTTCCACAGGGAGATGTCGATGGTGATACCCCGCTCGCGCTCTGCCTTCAGCTTGTCCAGCACCCAGGCATACTTGAAGGAGCCCTTCCCCATCTGTAGGTGTGAGAAAAACAAACACTCGATATGATTTCAAAAGTGCACTCTCGCTCGCTGTGGAAGAGTGGTTCACATATTCACTGCGCGTTTCCTGCTTTGTGTTTTGGACAGTGTAGGACACCGCATTCCGTGATCTACGAGTCAAGCTGTGTCGTGGTCGTCGTCGTGTCATCGCCTTATCGATCAAATCAAAAGGTAAGGACTCCGGAGACCCATGGAGCTGAATCGTGTTCGATCGAGCTGGCTCGGTGACCTCTTTCCTCGCATCGTCTGGGTCCTACCTCGGCCGCCTCCTTCTCGAACTTCTCGATGGTCCTCTTGTCGATGCCGCCACACTTGTAGATCAGGTGACCTGTGGTGGTGGACTTGCCCGAGTCGACATGGCCGATCACCACGATGTTGATATGAAGCTTCTCTTTCCCCATCGCTGCTCACTAGACTAGCCCCTGGGGGGGTAAATGATCTGGGATTAAGTGCTGGAGGGGAAATAGTGCATGAGTTAATATAAGGTGCTTATATTTATATGGCAGAATTCTGCATTTAAATGTGTTTGTAATATATAAGCCCAATTTATGGTTGCATTGTTTGTTTGGGTAACCTGTTTGCTAAGCAACGTAAATGGCTCGACACCAACCGTTGCCTCAAGTCTGCTACACACCTAATGTGTATTCTCTCTCACACACACACACACACCTGCTTATCTTACACACAGGGGACTTCTCCATTTGCAGCTTCATTGTCATGAGATCCCAACAGTCAGACAAGGTGACTAAAGTTTCACTCAGTTCATCCTGACAATGTCTGCCTCCATTTTGAGTTAGGCATTGTTAAGGACCGTCAGCGAGGTAAGGAGGGAGAAAGCAGCCATGTTTGTGCGGGTATTCTCCTCGTGTTTGAGATCCCCCCCCGCTCACAGCACCAGGAGGGTGCACCAGTGGACGGGCTGGTGAATATTTCATAGGAAGTAATCATAGACAATGACCCCACCGGTCGACATGAGAAGCCCCTCCTCTTACCGACAAAACACATCTGCCCCTGTTCATTTCCAATGACTTCATGTCATTAGGTGACAAGCATCATTACTGAACGACACATTACAAGTGCAAACGTTGAGGCCTAGTACATAATAAGTGAGACGCATTTTGTAAGCCCGTATGCTGTATTACCAATTATAGCAGATGATGGGTAATTATGGCAATGCCATTCATCTAATATGATCACCATCCGAGCCTTTTCATTTAATATTTGATAACTACCTTTACATGCCAGTGGGTGTTTGCACCCTGCTCTGAAACTGCGCCACATCGCCGAGGCACCAACTCCGCCTTGTCCCAATGCAGACAGTACACAGAGAGCCGCGATAATTGTACTCACCACATGGAAATCATGCAGAGATGTATTCAAGCCGCGAGCTTGCATGTCCCTATTACGTAACATGCATTCACATCCAACAACCGTATCAGTTCAGCACACACATACAAATGTCGACATATCTTGGCGTTACTCCGAGTTATTGAAAATATTGTCAGTATCCTACCTGTGCGAATGTCCTTGTGTATTTTGGGGATAGTGCAATTGCGCAGATGCTGCCCGCTGTATTTATAGGTACGCAGCAGGGGGTTCTTATATTGGTGTCGCTCACGTCATTACTTGAACCCCCTCGTATACAAGTTAGTTAGTGTTCCTTACCGCTAGATGGTGCTATTGCACTGTAATTGTCAATCACCACACAACCACACATAGGAAAACCGTTTAACTCAAATTATACAGATGCAGTTTGCAGTCTTATAAAATATGCAAATACTCTACAATGCAAAAACATTACCGATTTTCAAATGACAAACATGTTACAGTTTTGTGCACAAAAGTTTCTTAAACAGTTTAACAAAAACAAAATGAAGTCACTCTGTTCATGGATGCTTCTCGTTGCTTCGTCTTGCTTTCAAAGACACAACATTCCGGCACGGCCTCGCCACAGACTTCCTCCAGCTCCCCCTCGATGCTGAAAAGTAACCCAAACGTGAGAAACACAACCAGTGGCGAAAATCTGCTGTACATTTTGGGGGACACAATTATATGACATTTTTCTCATTACTGCTGTAACACATAGCCTACATTGTTATATGTTAAATGTATATTATTAATATTATTGAAAGTTCCTTATGTTTACAGTGATTTATTTGGGGGGGGGTCCCCCCGGGATTTCCGCCTATGAATACAACTGACAACCAACTCAAGGATCATTACAGTGAGCTACTATGAAAACGAAAGGGGGGGGGGGTTAGTACTCACTCTAGGACAGCCATCTTGAAGCTCCGGTCCTTCTTGAAGCTGGTGAGGATGGGAATGGCCACCTCTTTGAACTGGTTGCCCATCAGGTGGAGCTCTGTCAGGTGTGAGGGGTTGGCCTTAATGGCCTCTCTCAGATGTGTGAAGCTCAACATGGTGAGAGCACAGCTTCTCAGTCTGCATTCAAAGAGACGGACAACGACTACAATTCCAAACCTGTTCCAAGGGTTGTGAGACTTTGCTGATGTTATGAACACAAGTTTTTTTTCCCCCCCCCAAATGTCCCAGTTAACATTTATATAAAATGCAAGGCATTACATAAGATATTATTAATTGAATTATGAAATGCCCTTTCAGCCAGTAGACATTCTACAGTTTCACCTAATTGTGACGTGACTATTCACATTTGATGGAACGTTTCAAAGAGATGGGAGACCTTACAGCAGTATTTCCAGTTTGCAGACAGGCAGGCTGAGGCCATCACAGAGCCGCTTCGCTCCTTGGTCCTGCAGGTCATTGTTGCTGAGGTCCAGCTCTCTCAGCGTGCACGGGTCCTTCACCAAGCCCTCGACCAGCCACGTGCAACTCCTCTCCGTCAGGTGGCAGTCATTCAGCCTGGAGAGAAAGGAGAGGGTGATGGTGGAAATGGGGTCAAATCTGTACGCCATGTCTCACCCCATTATCGACAGGGTAACCTTGAAAGGCACACGTTAATTTATTTTCCTTTACCTGAGGATCTCTAGTTGATTGTGTGGACTCTTTAAAATGGGAGCTAGCTTGCTCACGCCGGCGTCGCCAAATTTATTTCTGCTCAGGTCAAGGTGTTTCAGGTGCTCGGGGTTCGAGTGCACAGCATTGGTCAGGGCCTCACAGCCTTTCTCAGTCATCTCACAGCTGGCAAGACTGAGGTCAGAATGAAAAGCAACAAAGAGTTGGGAGCGAGAAACAAAATGACAGAGAATGAGAGATACAAACACCGGGATGGGAAGATTGTCTTACTTGAGTGTCTCTATTTGACATTTGGGATCCACCAGGGCCTTGCAGAGATTGCTGATCCCGACATCCTTCAGAGTGTTGCTACTCAAGTTCAGGACTTTCAGGGAAGTGATGAATTTCAGAAAATCCCCAAGCATACTACAGGCCTTCTCTGTCAGTTTACAATGGCACAATCTGAGAAAGAGAAATATACATTTGAAATTCTCTGCACATTTGAAGAAAATAATAATACAAATAAAAAAACGTTTATGGAAAAATCGATGACTGGATGGAAACGGAGTAAATACTCACTCAAGCTTCACTAGTTTAATTCCATTTAGTGATCTTAGGACTGTTGCGAGGCCATGGTCTTCAATGTTATTGATGCTCAAATCAAGCTCTTTGAGTTTGCTACAATACGAATCCAAAACGGCAGCTAGTTTCCGACAGGCTCCTGCATCCACTTTGCAATACGAGAGGCTACAAAAGAGACGGAGCCAATCAGAGCACATTGTTGTCATTTACAGTTCAGCCTAGACCATGTGAACATGCATGTTCAGACAGGTAAGAAATGTTGTTAGTATTTCTCAAGCAAACCTCTGGAAAATCTGCGGGTGAAACGATCCAAAATGTCAAAACATGTCATTTAAACAGACAATCTAGCGAGATGGGAAACGACACACAGATTTGATATTTTGTTGTGAAAAAACACGCTGTGCACTTACTTCAGTGAGCACAGCTCACTGTCGGGGGAGATCTTCTCATCGCTGAGACGTTTCAAGCCCTCCCCGCCGATGTTGTTCCCGCTTATGTCTACCTCCTTCAAGTAGCGATTGGACCTGAGTATCAGGCTCAGGACCCCCCAGCCGTCAGGGGTGATTTTGCTCCCGGACAGACACAGCTTCTCCAGTCGACAGTTGCGGTCCTTTATGCCTTTGTTGAGCGTCCACAGGCCCTGCTCTGTGATGTTGTTGAAGCCCAGGTCGAGCTCTCTCAGGTAGGACGTGTCCGAGCCCAGGATGGTGGCCAGGGGCTCGCAGCAGTTGTCCGTCAGGTTACAGAACCGTAAACTGGGGAGAGAGAGAAATGAGGGGGGCGGGGGAGGGGTAAGTTGCTAGTTTCCATAAACATACCTTGCTTGAAACCTAACATACGTGGCTTTGTTTGGCCACTGCCACTGGAATGAAGGGTCATATATTTGACCAAAAGATGACTTGGCGATAAACACCCAGGTTATGACGGGGAAACGCCGTCTTAGCAATGGCGACGTTACACTAGAGAACGCCACGACTGTGCCCTTACAAAGCTTTCCTGGTAGCCGCGATCGCCGGGAGACATCCAATGATCGCCGTGTCGGACGAGGCCGACACGTTCAGCTCGAAGACCTCCTGCCCCCCCGCCATGGCCAGCACCTGGTAGGCCAGGAAGGCCCACTCCACGGCCGTGTACCGCGAGTTGGACGGCGCCCTCCGGGTGTTGAGGTAGCGCATCACCTGCTGCCGCAGGGTGTCGTAGTCCAAGTCGTCGAGGCAGTACAGCAGGTTGATGCACCTGTCCGACGTGGGGTTCTCCAGGAGCTTGTCCTTGACGTGCTCCACCACCATGAAGGCGTACTCGTCCGTCCTCGCGTAACAGCGGGCGGACACCCACTCTCGGGCCAGCGCCACCACGAAGCGGAGGAAGATGTCCAGCTGGCCGTTGCGGCACGCCAGGGTCTTTTCCACGTTCTTCTTCAGGACGGGCGTCTTCAGCAGGGTGTCCACCGGGTCGTTGCCGGCGGAGACGGCCGTCCGTTCGGACGTGTGGACGACGGCGGACGCGGCGAGGTACTCCAGCATGCTCAGGTGGGTGAAGTGGAAGACGGCGCTTTTGTCGGCCCCGAGCTCTTCCCTCATGACAAGAGGGTTGGCCCTGGCGAACTCGGACGCGGCGCCGGCAGTGACGTTGAGCTCTTTGAGGTCTCCCTCGTACAGGATCGTGTTGCCTTTCTCCAAGAGCTTGAGGGCGAACCTTTCGAGTTTCGAGACGGTTTCCCGGTTTCCCGGCGACATGTGGGGCACATCGAACAGCAAGCTGTAGACGTGAGTCAGATTTGATAAGGTATACTTCAGTCTGCAGTCACATTCTGCTTTGGGAAGGTTCTTGGTGAAAGCCCAGGCGCAAATGCAGGAGATGAGGGGTATCTGGCAGAGAACGTCAAGACGCTTGTGCCTTTTCAGACACGAGATCACTTTGTCTGCCAGCTCTTTATCTTGAATCGCTTTGTCCCAGAACTTGTCCTTCTGTGCATCATTGAAGCCGTGGATTTCCGTAACCTTGTCAATGCATTCGATGGGGAGGCGGTTGGCGGTGCACTTTCGTGATGTTATCCAGATGTGGGCAAAGGGAAGAAGTGTATCTTTTTGGATGAGGTTTGTCAAAAGGCAACCCACAGAGGACAACTGTTCGACTTTGGTCACTTTCTTGGTTTTCTTAAAGTCTAAAGTCAGACGACAGTCATTGAAACCGTCAAGGACAAACCAGACTTTGTAGTTTTCCAAGTTAGGAATTCCAGGTTGTTCCAGTTCTGGGTACACTATATAAAGTAGGTCCAGTAAGCTCAGTCTCTTTTTCTTCAGCAGGTTGAGCTCCCAAAAAGAGAGCAGGAACACTAACTGGACATCTTGGTTGGCTTTACCCTCAGCCCAGTCCAGAACACATTTTTTAACGTGTGTACTCTTGCCTGAACCCGACACCCCTATCGTCAGCAAAGTTCTGAAATGTCTCACTTTACATCCACACTTAAAGATGTCAGCCGTGGGGAATTTCTCAGGGGTCGGTTTGGGCGCTGGGCTCCAGTTGAATTCTTCGACTATCCTAAACTCATGACGGTACACATCCTCAACTTTACGGGGTCGAACTACCAGGTCTGTGCGCACTATGGGAAATCTTCCTTCTTCTGAGTTTTTAATTTTCAGATATTGATACTTTTTCTTCAGGATGGCTTTGAGCTTGGTTTGGATTTCTACTAATTCTGGGAAGTCAGACTCCCTGTCAAAAGAAAAACAAAATGGTTGTATCTCTTCCCGAAATTGATCCTTGTTATATATCTGCTAAATGTTTTCAGAAGCTAACCGATTAATATCTTACCTTTGCTCAGATGAACTTTGAGGTTTGCGACATTGAAACAGTTTACTGGTAACGCTCATATTGTCCAGCAGGGTGTCAGTTGAGGAAGTGTCCAAATATCTACACGGCTTGTCGAACGTCAGTCTCTCGTACTGCCAAGGTAAATCCAGAACTAAACTTTTAGTTATTTCCTTGTAAATACCATAAGTACAAATACTGTTACACACGACAAGTAAATATGAACATAAACGGGAAAAAATGATACGATTGCTCAGTACATGTTGCATGAACCACGGCGTGCATTGTAAAACTAGGAAGTAACGTTACGATAACTATCCAGCCTCCAGGTTGATTCAACCATCCCTCTCAAGAAGTCGCTAGAAGTCCATACAGTGTAGGCTATCATTAATACAACAACAAAAATACATTAACAGCTGTCACGAATTAGACATTTTGCTCGGTTAAATTAGTCATCTAAGTAGATTATACACTTCTATGTACACGCTGTACTGTGGTGATGTATCTTACCTGTTCGTCTGGGTGAATCTGAAGTTGTGAACTCGTGGTGTTCCTTTCCCTACAACTTGACTGCTTAAGAAAATGCAGTATGTTGCCACCTACTTTGAGGGAGGGTAACTGCATCTCCAGCGTGCGACGTCGCTCCAAAATTACAGAAAATGATCTTTGTAGGTCTTCTCTCGATTTAAATTTAAACATGTATTAGCTAAGCGTTTTTCATCACAGTAATGTTTTAGTGAAATACGTTAACAGACACAAACTACATTTAGTTGACTGTGTAGCCTGCAACAGCGATACCAACCTGTTCTGAAGTCTTAGATGCGGCAGGGGCAGAAATTAAACAGTAACGTTAAAACTGTCTCAAGTTGGAAGAATTTTTCATATCAAGATGCAGACAAAATATAATTTCCAGTTCCAAGTCTTAATCACATCATTTGATGTTGTATTGATGTTGTATTGTTGTATTGTATAGGATTCTAAGAGACTGCTACCACCATCCTTCAGTCTCTACCCAGTTGCCTTCTGGCAGGAGCTACCGAAGAATTCGGTCCCGCACAAGCAAACTGGACAACAGTTTCTATCCAAGGGCCATCAGGCTTCTGAATGGACATTAATATGGACATTGATACATTTCTCACTAGCCACTTTACACTGTCACGTTCAGCTACTGGTTGCACTATCAGCAATTTTGCACTATTGCACTAACTGTAACCCACTTGTCTTAGGTTAGTATAGGTCTACAAGGTTAGTATAGGTTCTTATGTGTATATTGAGGTTTAGTTACTGTATTGTATATTGTATACTATTTTGTATATTTAGGAGGTTTATTATAGTTTTAGCTTATCATAGATGTTATCTATGTTCTAAGTAGACTACTTCTATGTTATGTTATGCCAGGTTGCTTTGCGTTGTCTTGTCCCAAGAATTTCAGTGCCCAGTCTGACCTTGTGTTGTTCTGTGTACCTGACAATATAAGACTTGAAACTATTGTTGGCGAACATGATAGCATAACTCAAGTTAATTTGAGTTTGGAACTGAATTCCAATAAACTTGAAACTGAACGTAATATTATTAAACAATTTGATCATCACTGAAAGCTAAACTCCACATTTAGTTCTCACATTCAAAACACGATCGTTTTTAATGCAATAACTCGACAACAGCAATTCAAATGTCAATTTATTTGTGCCCATAATCAAGAAAAGACTGTTTCAGGCATTCATTCAGCACTAAGTACCCATACACAAAATGAGCTCCCTTTGTAGAGTCCAGGTGTTTAATTAATATGGACCAAACCATCTGTAGGGGTGCTTTGCATCACACATCCCAACCTTGTTAACTTGGTTGTTGTGAACAAAACATGAATTATACAATGGACATAAATATTTACAATACAACGTACAAACATGAAGATTGTTATTTTGCGATTGAGCAAACAAGCACACCTAAACAAACCCAATCCAATTTCCCCTGCCAATTAACAATGGGAGTGGCGAGCACTACATAACTAGAGGCATTGTTCCAGTCGAGCTTCTTTTGGCTGTGTGCCACTCACCCAGGCGACACTATCACTAACAGGCAAGTAACACGCAAATGCATGACTACACGTTATCATGCCCATGAGATAGAGATGATCTCTATTGCAGCCTGAAACTAGAATACTCTTAACCCTGCAGAGGAACTCCTGGTCTCAATGTAGAGGAAGATGCACAGACTTGAGCTAAGGCTGCAGTTCTTTATATACTGACAGTATCGGTACCATCGGTATTGTTATCCAGTGAAATTAGGAATTTATTAGCAAGGGGGTTTAACACTTTTGCAAGGCACTATCTGTCACATTCTCATTGGGGGCTGAGCCCCCCTAAAGGTCTGATCCTAGAATCGCCCCTGACCGGACCGTATGTTTGTGTGTGCACGTTTCCCTCCTGGTACCAGCCTGCTGCAGAACTACAGTACAACAGAGCTGAGGTGCTCTACCACGCCCTCTTCAACCACCGGTACACATCTAAAGCCTCTCATGCAGGTACAACCAGATCCACACGACTGTAGCTCGTACGGGCAGTGGGATATTGCTTGCTTGAGCAATGCCGCCTTGAGACTGCCGTTGTAGACATCTGTAGCTTTTCTTTCACGTATTTGATTAATGCGGTTCTGAAATGCCCGACTGTTTCAGGTGAAGTTGCCATGCCTGCTGGACTTGCTGCCGGTGTTAGAGAAATGCCTTGCTCTCACTGTCGCCCCCAACCTGTAGGACGTCTGGTCCTGTCCCACATGGGAGGTGGAACACAAGCTGCCTCTGCGCAGGGTTTACGCCGGCATCCTGCCACTCTTCATAGCCAGGTGGTGCATTTACTCCCTACTGTTGGGATTAAACAATTAACATTTTCAAAATTATGTAAAACGATTAAATGGTTTTAGAAAATGTTTTAAGTGATGTCCGAGGTCATGTCATGGTTTGTTCTACTCTAATGATTAATTAAAAATTAAGATCTACTATTGAGCATGTTTTTTGTAACCCCCCAAAATTAACTACCCTTTGCACCCCCCAGTTTTAAAACCTAGAATCGCCTATGGCCACTTGTATCTGTCTGCACGCAGTTCTTCACGTTGTCTGAAGCGAAGTCCCTGATTGGTCGTAAACCAGGCTGTACTTTAATCACAGAGCAACTGTGCACTTCAGGCCTCTCCAGGCTGCTTAAATCTTTAGTTGCCAGTCTGTATCTGTGTCCTAACAGGATTGGTGTCTCGGTGGTGCACCACCTGAAATGCACGGAGCTGCTGTTACCGGGTACCTGGAGGTGTGATGGTCCTGAGGAGCAGAGCCAGATCACCTCAGCCTGGCCAAGGTCAGGGGTCACAGCTACACACACAGGGGTGTCTGTTCAGAGATTCCATTTCCTGTTCTATCCCTTCTGTCAGCTCATCATTATCATTCTGTGTGTAGGGTGACATGTGAGGAGCCTGCTGAGGTTACTGGTTGACGTGTCCTCAGAGGACGCATCAGCTGCTGTCACGCGAGGCTCTGTCACGCGAGGCTCTGATAGACAGAGCCTCGCGCTGCCTGCTACTGAGGGACCACACTACCAAGGGAAAAGTACAGGTGTGTGTGTGTGACATGAAGGTATATGTGGACATCTCACAGCAAACTTGATGGTTGTGTTCTGTTGTTCCAGACTCTTCTACAGACTGTGGCTGTGCCAGTGCTCCTGTGCTTTGCTGCGTACAGATGGTATCCCAGAGACATCAACACTGCTTGATGAGCTACTACCTCCTATACCAGACTTGGGGGCCAGAACTTCCATCAATGTGCTGGAGCAGGACATGTTGTACTGTGTATATTAAGTTTACTAAAGACTGATTCTGCCTTAGAACATGTTTATTTCAGATCAATACATACAATAAAAACTATTCAACCAATAACTTAGCAAAGGCTAAGTCCTTTTTTTTTTTTTGGTAAAAATGCAGGAGAAGGAGTTTGAGAGCACGTACAGGGGGGTGTTTTTAGGCCGGAATTGCTCAGGTCAGAAGATTATTTGGGCTGGGTCCATGTCCTAAATGAATCAGGAAAGGAGAGACGTTCAAAACAGAACTATGTTCAAGACAACATTAAACTAAATGCCAATTATTAACGACCATATTACCTTTAGGCTGACAAGGAGCGTGGCTCCTCGCTGCAAACAGGCTGTTTTCCAGAGCCTTTTCAAATGCATGGATGGGGAAGTCTCCATACTGTAACAAATGCACAACAATGTGATTAACACACAAGTTGTGTAGAGGACAAGGCTCTTACCTCCTTTTCTCTCTCCGTTCCACTTTTCTGCTGAGGGGAAACATTTGTCAGGATGACAAATTGCATATTTAACTTACATAAACTTCAGGGTGCCAAGCTTGTGTTCAGACCAGATGGTATGGTTGCTTACTGTCAGATGAGGTACTGAGTGATCTTGATGAAGCGAGGCCAAAAGATGAGGTTTTCATGCATCTGGTCCAGGGCCTTCTCATAGTTCTTACTCGACTTCACCTGAGAGAGACACGACCAAATGATGGAGACGTCATCTATCTGCGTACCAAAACAACTCTACTGTGTCGCGGGAAAAGCTGCTCTCTCAATAACCTTCAAGTACAGGAAACATAGTTTTGAGAATTACATTTCATCTCCAGACTCTCTGAGGCAGCAGTAATTTACGGAGTTAGATTAGTTTCATAATTCACAAACAAACGTAACGCAATTCACAAATATATTTTGTAATTCACAAATAAAGGTCACGAGATTCAAGATCTTTGAGCCCATTACATTTGTTTGCAACCTGACGAACACCAGTTACAAATCCCTGGATTTCTTTAACTTTCCTGACGCGCTTAGATTCAGAAATGCAATTTTTCTAAAAGATATTCTCTGCAGCCCATCAGATGTCTCTTCCAATTTTAGCCAATCACATTAGCGTGTCTATGTGGACTACAAAAACCTGCCATAAGGGGCAATGTCGCCTAGAAGCATGTAGATGAAATATTGCTTGTTAATCTTATTAAACCGATTATCATACGTGATTGAATATTCTTGATAATGGCAGGATCCATGTTTAGTCATTTTAAGTGTTTCCTCGGCTAACGTTTAACAAGCTAGCTGTGATTGGCTAAAATTGGAAGAGATATCTGATAGGCTGCAGAGAATATCTTTTAGAAAAAAAATGTATTTGTGAATCTGAGCGCGTCAGTAAAGTTACAAAAATCCACACACAAATGCAAGGATTTGTAACTCGTGTTCGTCAGGTTGCAAATAAATGTAGGCCTACTGGGGTCAAAGATGTTGAATCGCGTTACATTTGTTGGTGAATTATGAAACTAATCTAACTCCATAGTAACTATGTATTATCTAAAGACAAACAAACATAACTACACGTTTAGTATCATTAGAAAACAACTTGCCCTTTTGCTCTCTGATGGTTGCAGAAGCCTGTTAACGTTGAACTAATTCCTAACTAAGTCCTAGATAGCTTATAGGTACGAAACATGTCAGCTTCTAACATGCATTTGGATACAGTAGCTGGTTAGCACACAGACGAACCCATAACTTTACCGCTGTTTCATAGGCATTCATGTTTGCTGGTTGAGATTTATGGACCCAATTAAAACATATCTGAAACCGAATATGGCTACCGGGGAGTTAACCAACACGGGACTTTAAATTCCCCGATGAATATGTTAGTTATTCGTCGGGGAATATAAAGCGTAGCGATAGTATCGCTACAGTACGCTAGCTAGCAAACGGAGAAATCGAATAGTTTAGTTAGTCCAGCACACACCATTGGAGTTACTTACGTCGTTGTGCTGCATTTTCAAATCCTTTTCAACGTGTCGTTGACGGCTTCTCGGCTGTTTCAACTGTCGATAAAATAACAAAATATAAATTGTAATGAAATATCTATTTTAGGTTTTGAGTCAGTGAAGCCACGACATGACATCAAGAACGCCGACATTTTTTTTTGGAGTGCCACAATTTTTCTTCTGAGGGTAAACTACGGCACATTACAGCCAATGATGGATTATCGCCACCTAGTGTTGGGCGGCCTAAGTGTTCCATAACCTCAAAAATACATATTGCTATCTTACTACTTTCTACATTACTGCTTTACCACTGGCACCTGTTGATTTACTGTGGTGTTGAAATGCAACCAAATACGCGATCAAATAAAACATACTATTGCGTGGTGTTCCATCCATATTTATATATTTTTTACACTATATTTTCTACAGTTGACCAGCAATTGCAGCAAAAAACAATATAACAGCATTTACGTATACAGTATACAGATAGTTTTTCTATAGTGAT
The DNA here is from genome assembly GCF_963692335.1 of Osmerus eperlanus. NCBI lineage: Eukaryota > Metazoa > Chordata > Actinopteri > Osmeriformes > Osmeridae > Osmerus > Osmerus eperlanus. The sequence goes on from NC_085039.1 coordinate 10,883,926, forward strand.
ATACAAGTTTATAAAGGGGAAAGTGATTTACACCAAAGGCACTTCCTCATATTTCCTACTTTTTTTTTTACAGTTCAAATCATCATTTGCTTATTGTTTTTTTATGGGATGTTCAATTTCCTCTTCTTCAAAGTCCACATATCCATACATCTTATCAGCAGTTGTGAACAAGTCAACAGTGCGATCACAATGCTCCGATTTATCTCGAGCCACAGTTCAAATGTTCGAGCGTCCTCTTGCTGCCAAAGTACCGTGGAGGTGAACAAGCAGGATATGATGTCACAACTTCCAGGTACTTCCACTTCCAGAGTGAAAGGCACAATATCCTCGTTAGACGTTCTGAACTGAGCAAAACACTTGACATTCGCATCTCAAAAAAGAGCTAAAAGCAACACTTCCTTACAAACTTCCTCTTTAAGGCTTTTTTTTTACACTGCACTTGCCAATGTGTAGTATCACAGCTCACCACAAAACCACCAACAAATGAGCCACTGGGCTTCAGTCTGTTTCATTCCTCTCCAGCTGTCATACAGTCTCAAAAATCTAAAAGTCTGGACAAAAAACATGACTCAATTAAAATGTTAGGAAATGACAAAACAGCGGGCCTACGACTACAAATGTCTGCAGTCCCTCATAAACATCTAAAGAATACGGTACGGTACAATTATTCCCCACCACTCGGTTCTATAAGCAGTTTCCGTTGTTCTGGCTTGCAGGGATACAGAGATTCAGGTTGGGGACCCTCCGGTAGACAAAGTGAAACGTCTGCACATGGGGGCGGCTATGGACCTCCGCTTTGATTCGCTGAGGGTGAGTGTCTGGCGCCAGCTGCTGGCTCGTTTCCTCGGTGACCAGAAACAGGGCGTGGTTTTCGGGGTCGGGGACTTTGAACTTGTAGGCGCAAAGAGAGCAGACTTCTTCTGTGGTGGAGTAAGGGTGAACCTGCAGGGTCTTGGCGGTGCAGCCCGAATCTACTTCCTGCAAGGCCACGCGTAGGTAGTTCTGTGGGAGAGGACGTTCCCGGCAGAGTGGCAGTCAGTGAACGTGATACTCGCTCGTAAACAGGAACAAAATCACACGTAAAAGCACAACATCCACATTTCTACGCACCATTTAGTGTACATAAATAACACAAGGCCATGCAACTGATTGATAAATCCCCATGCGTGATTAGGCAAGTAGGGAGATGAAGAAGAAACTCCCCCACAGACACATCGAGGAAGGTAGGCTGGAGGGTCAAGGAGACAGACGAAGAAGAGAGATGCGTATATGAAGAACAGAGCGGGTTTATTGGTGGAAATGAACTGGTCTTCTTCTCTCTCCCTCCAAGGGGCAGTACTGACCGATCAACATGACAACGGCCCATTTTGGAATGGAAGAATGACATGAGATAATCTAAATAAACAAGTCTGGCAAATGTATGGCCTTCTCACTGGTTTGGTTCTATAGAGCAGTTTTTGTTAAAAAAATTAATAATAAATTAACTGCCTGTTCACACATGAACGCAACAACTAAATGGTTTTTTTTTAATACAGGTAGGAAACCCATAGAAAACAAGGATTTTTACCTAAATACATAGAAACACGACGAAATACACAGACAGTTAACTGAATCTATACACAATCAGAGGCACAAAACACATGCATAGCCATGAAGACAGACAAGCACGGACAGGGATTTGCAGAAGGTAAACATGCAGGGCGACAGAACCCCAAGCAGGGATGACCTCAAGACACTTACACAGCACAGAACCCAGAAGGCACCCAGAGTATTTCTCTTATACATCTCATGACATTCCAATTGAGGTGCTTTCCATATCCTGCATGCAGGGGGTAGGGCAGGCGGAGGGGGAGGGGGGGAGGTGCGTGGGTGTGATTCAAGGAGTGGGGGGCGGGGGGGGGGGCGGCAGAGATCGGATGACTCACTACCTGGGGACGGGGGGGTCAGGTTGTGGGGGGGAGGGTCAACTGTGGGTCAGGTCAGGTGGCGATACCTGGAAGTCGTCTACAGAGGGCGCTGTGCGCTGGGCCGTACGGCGGCGGTGCCACTGGTGCAGCGTGTCCCTGGCCTCTGAGCTGAGCACGCGGGCCGCCTGCTCCTCCTGGAAGTTCTTTATGAGCGCCATGGCTCCGTACGCACTGGTCAGGTAGTAGCCCCCTGGAGACCGGGGAAGAGGGGGGGGGGTTAGGTGGGGTGGAGGGTTAGGTATGAAAATTAACAATAGTGCAGGGATTGACAAGCATTTCAACGACCTACCTAGGGACATAGACCTTCATAGATTCACATACTGTACGAGCACTCACGACACACATGAGGCACTCACACACGCGCACGTACGCTGGAAAAAATGCCACGGTGAGACCCCACCCTAAACAGCAGAACCCAGCCCTGAGAAACACATTCCAGCATAGTCCAACAACCTTCCTGTGGAACACCACCAAATGTTCCTCAACATGGATTACACAACAGTCTGGCTTCCCTGCCTGACCCCATCTGGCTTTCTCCCTAGATGGCTTCATTCAACTATTCAAGGTTGTGCGAGTTCACGTGGAGATTGCTTGGTTTTTTCTTCTTCTTTGACAAAGAAGACAATGATGTGCTTTGCTTGTGAGTGAGCATGCTTCTTGGAGTGGGATAGTAAGGCTTTGTGTAGGAGTGAAGACACAGGGGCTATTGGATGAAACGGCTCGGACGTTCTATCGGGCCAGGTTAAATGTTGATGAAGGATGCCGTGATAACATGGACTGTGCCTGTACTGTATGAAAGGGAATATTCATCCATTTATCTCTGGCCTTTACACAGGAAGTGGGAGACATGCAGGGTTCACTCCTCATACTGTGGAGCTCGTGTTTCTTCTGCGTGTATGTGTACAGTATGTGTGTGTATGTGGTCCTTGTGTGTCTGTCAATTGTGTGCGTGTGTAAGTGTGTGTGTGCATACATGTGTGTGTGTGTGTGTGTGTGCATACATGTGTGTGTGTATACATGTGTGTGTGTGTGCCTACCCTCTCCGTGCAGGAGAGAAGGATCCAGAAGCTCCATCATGTAGAGGATCTCGGTGTCCAGCTGGGGCATGTCACACTGAGCCAGCACATAGGTCAGCATGGGCAGGAAGTGATCCGCCCCGTACATCCTACCTGGAAGACCAACACACACACACACACCCACACCCACACACACAAAATGAGTTGAAGGTAAGGTTTGGGAGTTTCTCAGATCAGAGAGAAGCGAGATTGCAACACACACAGACAAACAACACACACACACACAAAGCGTTCCTATACCTGAGTTGTCCTGCATGATGGTGTAGATGAGCTTGCAGACCCTCAGCAGCAGCAGCACCTTCTTCTCGGGGGAGTACATCTTCCGCAGGTTCAGGAACTTGTGGCGGATCTTCTCCACGGCCACCGGGTCGGGAGGGACGGCCCCCTCCACGCCCAGGTCCTCGGGCTGCCGAGCCTTGGCCAGGGCCAGGTTCTCTCTGAGCTGCTGCCAGGCTCCACTGCTCACCTGGGGGAGGGGAGGGGAGAGGAGAGGGGAGGCGAAGGAAGGTACAGAGGAGACGAGTGAATAAGTGAGGAGGGGAGAGGAGAGGGGGAAGGAGGGTACAGAGGAGAGGAGTGAATAAGTGAGGAGGGGAGAGCAGAGGGGAAGGAGGGTACAGAGGAGAGGAGTGAATAAGTGAGGAGGGGAGAGCAGAGGGGAAGGAGGGTACAGAGGAGAGGAGTGAATAAGTGAGGAGGGGAGAGCAGAGGGGAAGGAGGGTACAGAGGAGAGGAGTGAATAAGTGAGGTAAAGTGAGGAGAGGAGAGGGGAAGAGAAAAGAAGAGAGAAGACGAGAAGAGTAGAGGAGAGCAGAGGAGAGCAGAGAGGAGACACGAGGAGAGGTGAAGATAGGAGCGGGGGGGGGGGAGAGAGCTCACCTGGAAGTCATGGAGGGCCACCTCCACCACCGTCTTCAGAGGCTTCAACACACACTTGTGCATGGCCTTCTCTAGGACCTGGTCTGGAGAAGGAGACACACCGTTACTAGCACACACCTTTCAAATATTCCACATATTGGCAGCGACCAAATACTTTTTTACACGGTTCTAAAGACATAAATTCCTCTCTTGGTAATAATCCAACCAATGAAACGATCGAAGTAACCACTTTAGTTCCACTGTAAATGTTTAACGATGAAAGACTTTGCTTGGCCTAGCAACAGTTTAGCCATACACAAGCCTTTTATTGAACCCTTCCTCATAACCCTAACATAAAGACACAATTCTACACCCCAAATGTAACTACCATAGTTTCAACACTATCCTATGACTATAAATCATCTGAACGTGTGTTCAGCTCAAAGGCACTGCAGTTGCAAAAGGAACTGTGAGTTCACATTCTTTACGTGTGTGTTCATGGGACCAACCTACTCCTCCTCTGACATCAAACCGTCACACATGAGTGTTCTCCAGGCTAGCTCTGGGGGCTGGGGGTGGGGGGGCTGGGTGGTTCTTCCCCGCTACACATTGGTAAATAAATAGGATTGGACTCCCGCGCTGGGCGACTGTTTATGTACACTTGAGTGCTGCGGAAGCTACTCTTTGTTATCTGGACCTGAGGGAAGTACAGGGGTTAGAAATCACACACACACACACACACGCACACACGCACATGAATGCAATACGGAAACACACCCAGACATACAGACAGAGACATACTACACACACACTTCCTCACTGCAAATTTCCTGTCTCCCCACAGTCTCCTTTGTAGAATGAGCTATGTTTGTTATTGTGCCTTTCAGCCATTGTAAAGCAGTTAGGTTGGCTCATGATGAGTATAAGGGATGCTAGTGACAGCTTTTACTGAAGACCATAACACCAAGGCAGGACGAGAATCAGAGTTCAAGATTAAATAATGTCTTATACACGCACACAATATAGGTCTCACAATACCCCCCCCACGCACGCACACACAGAGTGAGAACTCAGCCAACATATTACTGCCATGTTTTGCAGACCTGCAAGGATGGCTCTTCCTTCACCATGACATCCTTCCTCCACGAGTCAAGCAGTGGAACACACTCCAACCCAGAACTCAGCCCTGCTTCCCTTCAGGAGAATGATCACACTCTCTGTCTCTCTGTCTCTCTGTCTCTCTGTCTCTCTGTCTCTCTGTCTCTCTGTCTCTCTGTCTCTCTCTCTCTCTCTCTCTCTCTCTCTCTCTCTCTCTCTCTCTCTCTCTCTCTCTCTCTCTCTCTCTCTCTCCTCTCTCTCTCTCTCTCTCTCTCTCTCTCTCTCTCTCTCTCTCTCTCTCTCTCTCTCTCTCTCTCTCTCTCTCTCTCTCTCTCTATATATATATATATATATATATATATATTCTTTGTCTCTCTCTCCTATCCCTTGAATTACAGTACCAGTCCTGACAGCTTGTAATTTAAAAATTTAAACCATAAAATAAAGATAGATTAACCGCCCTTATCTTGATTACATCTCTGGTTACACAACACAGTACAATAAAACAGATTAGAACTGCAGTGGGACTACTATATCACCTCCAGGATGATGTTCTTTCACTATGTTCCTATGTTCCTGTTTCTAGGCCTAAATTCCAGTGGATTTCAAGACATAAATAATGCGTGTTGGAGTGTAGGCTCACTTCTCTATTCTTTGTCAGCATATGCTGTGGGTCGACGCTTGACGTCAACTCGCAGTCTGCTCGCCTTCACACACACGCAACTACTGGGCCTGAACTGCTCTGTAGGCACAATGGGTGAACCCACAGACGCAACACATTCGAGCCTGTGGTTTCAAATGAAAGCATGTTTGGTGTTTAAAGACAGGTCTTTGTGTGTTTAATCCAATAGCTGTGGCCTTTGAGAGGGATGGATAGTGTGAATATGGTGTCTCCTTAGTAGGAATATGAACGTTAGTGATCTCTGTTGCTTTATATTTGCACAGCTTGTTTGTCTGTTTGGCATACTGTAAAGTGTAGTTGTAATCATGTAGACTACTTAGTGTGGCCTGTGCTTTGTTTGCAAAGCAAAAGAAACAACTGTCTGCTCCTATTTATCACATACGCGCATGCGCACACATTACATTTACATTTAGTCATTTAGCAGACGCTCTTATCCAGAGCGGCTTACAGTAAGTACAGGGACATTCCCCCCAAGGCAAGTAGGGTGAAGTGCCTTGCCCAAGGACACAACGTCAGTTGGCATGACCGGGAATCGAACTGGCAACCTTCGGATTACTAGCCCGATTCCCTCACCGCTCAGCCGACTCCACTGACACGTACAGCACACACAGATTTGCAAACACACACAGAGACACAGAACAAGGCCCTGCTATTGTTGTTTACAAAGAACAAGGGGGATAGAAACGTGTGCAAAGTTGGAGATGAATATTCACGCGAACACGCCCTTCTGAGACCATCTACATGAGACGTCCTTTTGACTGGCTTGGTGTGTCAACAAACATTGCACCGACGTGAACTCATATCCTCACTTGAGCCAATTTGACAAGCTGCAAACCACAAACATAACAGGCCAGTGTTGAATTGGATTCTTCTACATTTCAAATGGAATATATTTGGTATTTTCTACATTTAATCGAACCGTTTTGTCCCTGGTCTTGATTTTCTCGGCAGTACTGCCGTTGTACATGAGGCAGCAATATGCCAGTGCCACCAGACTGTGAACCCATGCCATGCCAGTTTAGAATAGCTTCCTGAAACCTGATGCTAGTCTCTATACCTACTCTGCTGCTAACAGAGACTCATTGGCTAACTCATTTAGATGGGATTTAAAAGTGTTTCAGCGGAGTCCTGTATCTGCTGTCTAAGAGCAAGCATTAGATCATTGAGGGGAAACATTTCACATATTTGGGGTAATTCCCCAACTACAAGTACTGTAAGTGGGCGAAGTAGTCACTCTGTACACTGATATCTGGATTACTTCTCTATTATAGTCCTGCATTTGACAGATGTGGAAACTAGAAGAGGCTAATTAATGACGACATGAGACAACCACCACCAATGCATGGGCTGACAGACAGATTTATGTACAAACACGTCGCTGTCCTGAAAAAACGTGTGCATGCAAGCACACGCATTTGTACGTACGCACACACGCAAAAAAGGACTGTACAAACACAATGTGAGAACCAAACACACACAGAACCAAACACACACACACTCACCAATCTGGTCCTCGGGTATGAGGGACTCGATGGGGGGGTCCAGTTCGGAGCTCTGCCTCAGGTAGGCCTTCATCTGGGTGAGGAACTGTCTGAGGGTCTGCAGCAGGTCCAGACCCGACGTGTGGCAGCCCCGGTTCTCCAGGACGAAGCTGATGTAATCCTGGACCAAGCAGCCGAAGTACGAGCTCTTATCCCTGGACAGCTCGGCTATCCGCTTCACGGCGCGCCTCTCCGGCGTCATCAGCGAGCTGAACACGCCGCTCACCTTCCGGAAGTGTCCCTTGAGCGCCCGGGGGAGGATGAAGGAGCCGCCGCTGAGCCCCGCCCCCACGCCTCTCCTCCTGGCCTTGAAGGGCGGGCGCATGTCCCTCCCCAGGTCGTTGTCCTCCAGACCCACCCCGTAGTCCTCCTCCTCCTCCTCGTCCTCCTCCTCGTCCTCGCTGCTGTCTTCCCGCCGGGGGGCGCGGGGCCGGCGGTGGGCGGGGCTAGGGGGCAGGCCCAGGGAGAAACGGGGCGACCGGCTGAAGTCAAGGGAGTCGGAGGAGGAGGTGGACATGCTCTCGTCGCTGAGGCCCTGGCGTCCCGGCCGGGGCTTGTCCGGGGGGCTCCCGGCGCCTTCCCCCGGCCCCGGGGGGGCGGGGCAGGGCAAGGGAGGCGGAGCCTGGCACGGAGGCAGCTTGGCGCGGGACAGCGCCTCGGCGATTGTGTCGTCGTCGAGGGCGATGTGGCAGCGGTGGGCGTCGATGTCGGGCTTCTTGGGCCGAGGCGGAGGGGCGTTCTGGGGGACCGGGATGGGCGCGCTCGTTTTGTTCGCCGGCACGCCGCCGTGCTTGGCGCCCATCGGGCCCTTCTGGCGGGGGGGGCGGTCGCTGCTGGCGAGGGAGGGGCTGTCTGGCGAGGGGGACGGCGACAGCGGTCCCGGGCATGCTCCCGGTCCTATGGACGGGGGGGGGAGGGGGCCGGCGGAGGAACAGGCGCGGGGGCGGAGGGCGCGGGGGAGGGGTGCGGGACTTCGCCTTCACTCGCGCGGTCGGGGCGTCCCCGGCTCGCCCGCCGCCGGGCAGCGAGGGCGACGGGGGAGGCGGGTCCGGGCGGCGGTGCGTCTGGAGGAAGAGGGGGTTGACGAAGCACAGCGCCCCGCCGGGCTGGCTCCTCTCCCGGCGGGAGGGCGAGGAGGGGGGAAGAGGGCGGGAGCGGAGGGTAGGGGGGGCACTGTCGTGACGGGGGCCGCTCGGTCTGGGTGCCTCCCGCCCGTCTCTCTGGCCTCTCTGGGGGCTGAGAGTCCGGCTCAGAGGGCGGGGGGGGGGAGGGGGAGGAAGAGCGGCGCTGGCTGCCCAGGGCAGAGTCCCAGAAACCTGTGACAGACACACACACACAGCACACACACACACAACAGAGAGGACGTAGAGAATTATTAACTTGTATACATTCAAAAACATATCCCATAACCCTCTAATCTTGAGCAGGAAACACGTATTTACAAAAAAATAAACCCCAAAATAAACCCAATGCACAAACAGCCTACATATAAAAACAGCCTACATATAAATACAGGTACTAAGTCCTACAATAAGTACGACACAGCTCACTATAAAAGGAATCAATTCATGTATTTTACTTACGTGATTCTTAATCTCTCTCTCTCTCTTTCTGTATTTCGGTTTTTCTCTTTCGGGATTTCTGTCTGTATCTCTCTGTCTGGCTCTTTCTATCCCTCTGTCTGGCTCTTTCTATCTCTCTGTCTGGCTCTTTCTATCTCTCTGTCCGGCTCTGCTTGAATCTTGAAAGTGGCATAGATCTGGCGTGTTCACTGATTTTCCTAGAGCTCTGATTCACAGTGAAGCCGACACAGACACACACCCAGATCCTGCGAGGAAAGGAGGGAGGGGTGGACTCACAGCACTGGACACACCACCAGACAGCTCCTCCCCCTTTTCCCTTAGCTCCTCCTCCTGTGTGCTGGCCGGAGTTCCTCTTCTCTCTCTCTCTCTCTCTCTCTCTCTCTCTCTGTCTCTCTCTCTCTCTCTCTCTGTCTCTCTCTCTTTGTCTCTCTACCAATCTGATCTTTGTCTGAGTTTCTTTGAGTTGACAACATTTGTTTCATTTCTGATAGTCGCTTCACTTTCACTTGTACTGAATCATCACTCCTGTTTGAGGCACCGTGTTGACTGTACACAGGATACCGAAACATGATCATCTCAATAAAATACATTAAAGGTGATTCTAAAACACGTGTACCGGATTTGATTGGCAGCACAATCTAATATGACACACACATCGTGGAGGATAGAGGCATCTAGTAGGGCTGTGGTTCAAATGTCTTTGAATAGCCTGCTGCCTGGGGCCTGAAAAAGCCTGAGGTATTCACACTGTCCCTGGAGTGAGACACCAGCTGACTGGAGCTAAGCTGAGACAGCCAGCCTCGTCCTGATCTCTACCCCACCTACAGTTCACTCATCCCGGACTGGATTCAGCAGACACTTCCAGAAGGAAAAGCCTGAATCTCCAGTTAGTTATTGTTAAATTACTGCTGTGGTTTCTTGCTCGTCTCCGGACTCAGTTATTCAAAGTTACAGATACAGTTGGACCTTCACTCTTCAGAGTGAACAAACTCCACCCAACTAAGAAAACAGCTGATTTTACGAATCCAGGGGAGTGTGTTCATTACAGAGCAAGACCTAAGATTTTGAGCTAATAATTGAACCATTATTTCTGTTTAATTTATGGGTTCTGTGTCAAAACACATGATTAACCAAGTTGCACGGACTTAGCTGTGCCACAGTCAACTGCCCTCGGGGCCTACCTCAGTTAATATCTCGTCACGAGAAATAGTGACCCTTGAAGGACAAATAATCAGTGGTAGCAGAAGAAATTCTAACTAAACATTAAACTACCCATATCAAAACAAACATGCTTTCAAACACTACTTTCTAATATTCCATAATAGAGGCAGACAATTTACATTTACATTTACATTTAGTCATTTAGCAGACGCTCTTATCCAGAGCGACTTACAGTAAGTACAGGGACATTCCCCCGAGGCAAGTAGGGTGAAGTGCCTTGCCCAAGGACACAACGTCAATTTGCACGGCCGGGAATCGAACTGGCAACCTTCATATTACTAGCCCGATTCCCTAACCGCTCAGCCACCTGTCTCCCTCTTTAATTTACAAAATAAGCAGCTGTTTCAAAATAGCAACGGGGTGGAAAAGGGTGTTTCCCAGCATGAGTGTATTTCTGCCTGGCCTAAGTTAAGCTGCAAGAGCAGACTCACAATACAAATATGTTCCCTCCCTCTCACACCAAGCTCTCTACAGCGCAAGCACTATCCCGCTCAAGGTGGCACATGCCCACATGCTGAGGAAGCGCACGGGCATTGACACACACATGCACACACACACACACACAGCTGTGCATGCGTTAAAGGGGCAGGGATAAACCCGTGCCTTGTGTTCTGTTTGTGTGTGTGTGTGTGTGTGTGTGTGTGAGTGTGTGTGTGTGTGTGTGTATGTGCACGCTTGCAATAATAATAATATGTTTCATTTTTATAGCACCTTTCCCGATCCTTGTGTCTTCATGTTTACAAGTGTGTGTGTGTGTGTCTGTTTAGCTAGGTGTTAGCAGAGACAGGCCTCTTCCATTCAACTAATCTATCATTCCATAGGAAGCTGACTCATCGATGTTTCAGTTAGCGAAGGAGGAAGAGAGAACAAAAATAACACAAAAATGACTAGGCCTCACTCTGAAACCAGACCCTGTCAGCATGAGGGGCTGCAGGTACAACACTAAACAGATGTTACTCAATGTAATCACAACACAAAAAGGTAGAGTACCTGCACCTAACTGGGCCACCTCCTCCAGGTCCTTCTGGGTTTTGGCAAACGCAATGGCTTCTGGGAGTTGTAGTGTGAAGGGGAGGACATCTCTGCGGGAGGGGAAAGAGGAGAGGAGGAGGGTTTGATATGGACATGGAGGTGGCTGAGATGATAGCGTCTGAGTGTCCTTATTTGACCACTCCAGCTGGTGTCCAAGGTGATGCTGATGTTTGGTCAAGGGCGTTGGCTGTCGTGACAAAAGCTGGACCACAAAAACCGCAGAGAGAAGTGAAAGCTGTTGTTATTGTAAAAACCTACATGACTTCACCTCACAAGTCTATTTTTAGAAAAAAAGTTCCTTCGCAGACCCTAAAAATCAATAACATTAAACAGGTTGAAGTGTTTGCTGGACAGTTATGCAGAGAGCAATGAAGTATGGTGTCATGCTGTCTGATCTGATCCTTGGGGACACTAGGACTAAGTTTGCTCATTGTTTTTTTTCCAGTTTCTATTTCCTCAGGAGAAGCTAGATACTGTGCTTTTGCAGTGATGGGCATTCATATTTGCGGTGGTACCATCTTCCTGTTTCCTGAGGTCTGTCTGCCAAGCTGGCAGTCAAAACCAGAAGTGAGAGAGGGACAGAGATAGAGAGAAGAAGGAAAGGAGAGAGAGAAAGAGGGACGGGCGGAATGGAGGGAGGGTCTTCAGAGCACGTCTAGCCCTGGGCTTCACTGCTTACTCAACAAATAGTATTTCCATCCAAGGGCTTGTTGGCTTCAGAAATGTATCAGTGTCACTGCACTGGAATGGTCCTGGGAGGTGTGTTTGCAGAACGAAACAGAGAGCAAATGCGAGGGGGAAAAAGAGAGATTGAGGGAAACACAGACAGAGGTAGAGACAGAGAGAGTGACTGAGGGGAGAGGGAGAGAAGGAGAGAGGAGAAGAGAGAGGAGGGAATCCGAAAAAGTAGAGAGAGAGAGAGAGCGAGCGAGCGGAAAGCGGAGAGAGCGACAAAGCGGAGAGCCAGAGTGAACGACAGCGGAGAGATGCAACGGAAATGGCCCGAGCGACATCCCGATTTCCGCCACAAAGAGACCGAGCCGAGGACGGGGGGGGGGGGGGGGTTTAGGAGGGGGTCTGACATCATCCTGTACCTGCTGATACAGTAGAAAGCCACCAGACGAAACAGGTCGGCGAAGCTGATGCCCGACTGCTCCAGAGAGAACGCTGCAGAAACACACACAGCCAGAAGACATGGAAACGGTCCTCTCCTCCCACCAGTCCCACACCACGCATATACACGCTGCCCTGTATCCGCGTCTCCTGAATGTGACCCTCCACACACATCACACGCTACGCGCGCCCACATCACAAAACAAACCATTTATTTATCCAACAGCATGTGGGGGGGTGGGGGGGTGTCTGTTAAGCCCTCTGCGAGGCGGGATACTCACTGTACTGGCTGTCTCTGATGGGGTAGTGGGTGAGGGGGGGTCCGGCTGTGTCCCGGCTCATCCTGACAGACAGGACCTTCCTCTGGAGTGTCAAGCTCTTTCTCACCACAAACACCTGGCCAGCGCAGGGAGTGTTTAGAGTTTAAACACACCTTTATTAGTCCCTTGCAGGTTGGCTGGACATTACACTATGCTCCATAACACATCAACATAGTCCAGAGAGCACAATGGTACATCCATGACCAACAAAAATCAAAACCCAACAGCAGACACATTGACGAAACCACAGACACCGGTAGGAAGTAGCAAAAGTATAGGAACAAGTCGCTCTTCAAGCATCCCCAAAAATGTGTTCAGGACAGGGGAGAGACAGAGAGAGAGAGAAAGAGAGAGAGAGAGAGAGAGAGAGAGAGAGAGAGAGGGAGGGAGAGAGATAAAGGTGTATGACTATTTCTCCGTCGTGCCACAAGGTGCATGCTGAACGTGAACACGGTACACAGATCATCCCCCGACGCACAGATATCAAGTGTCAGCCTCGGTCACCGCGACCTTTGACCCCCCCCGCCCTCTCACCCCTGGCGGCTGCTGCAGCAGCACACGGGCCGCCTCCTCCTCGCTGAACGCGAGCAGTAGCCACACGGGGTGCGTCTGGGTCAGCCTGTCCAGCACGCTCATGCGCCGGCGCAGGGAGTCGTACCCAGAATCCCTTTCACCCCCCGCCGCCACGCAGGCGGGAGACTGGACGTACACGCCGCTCACCTCCCCCTCCAGCCTGGAGGGGTGGGGGGGAGGACAGAAAGAAGGAGGGAGAAGATTAGACACTCCTGCCACCTGGTGGGGACGGAGAGAAGCGCACGCGCAGCCGAAGACGGGATGGTCCGAATTTGTGGTACGTCCGTCGTCCACAGAGCATGATATGAAATGCAACTGAAAGTTAAGGCGATAGATACAAAAAAAACGTTGATGGTGAGAGAGAAACAGAAGTGAAAGAGGTGTGTGTGAGAGAGAGAGAGAGAGAGAGAGAGAGAGAGAGAGAGAGAGAGAGAGAGAGAGAGAGAGAGAGAGAGAGAGAGAGAGTAGACTTACGACTTACCCCTGTAAGACCAAGGGGTCTTGATGTGGGTCTGCCAATGGAGAAGTCTGCACCATCTCCTGCGTGAGCTCTCCTATCTCCAACGCAAACGTATCGATCAGCTGAGAGAGAGAGAGAGAGAGAGAGAGAGAGAGAGAGAGAGAGAGAGAGAGAGAGAGAGAGAGAGAGAGAGACTATATGGGTTAATGGGAAAGAGGGATCCGATAGAGATACAGAGGGAGAGGAGTTATGGAATAGAGGCCATAGAAAAAACGTGGGGGGAAAATGAAGAGATTGTTCTGGAAATATGAGACAGAAAACTGCAAGAGAAGAAGATTCACTCACATCCAGAGACAGAATCTCAACGCTGACCTAGTGGAGAATGCAACGTAGAAAAGTAAAGAGCCAAATGGCCAGCATGGGAGGGAATCAGTTAGTCATTCTTCCTGTGCATATACATCACTTCCTGTAGACAGGAAACATGGAGACAAAGAAGCAACAACCTTGACCCCCACACACCCTCACATTATCACACACATGCACATTATCACACACAGACACACACATGCACACATAAACACACAGCAGTGCTTGTATATCTAAAATGATGATCCAGTAAACCCACATGTTGGTAAACAAACTAAATGACTCCTAATCTGCGGAAGTGTAGACATCTGTATTCTGGTAGACATCACACGCGCATACACACACGCACACACACACACATATACACACACACACGGGGGCATGAATCTGTCACATACACACACAAACACAGGGAGTGAATCTCTCTGTCACACATATGCACGAGCACACACACTCTCTCTCACACACACACACACACACACACACACACACACACACACACACACACACACACACACACACACACACAAGCAGAAAATGGATCAGTTAGGGGTGATGGAGATCCACAGACTATTTCTCGGAGAGAGAGAGGCCATGCTGTTTCGTCCAGAGGTCAGCGATGACACGGTTCACTGACACGTTCTAACACGTTCTAGTCTAGTCTAGTTCTAGTCTAGTCTTTAACAATCCCCTTGGGTAGCTCTCTGTACTGGTCTGGTTTTACCTTTGGAACCCATACGAGATGTGTATACCCTAACCCCAAGAGGGGCAATTTGTCACTCCCATCATCCCTCTCCAATACCCTTGCAGTCCCTGGGTGCTGTTCCCAGACTGAACAGCAGAGGGCGACGTTTCTCCATGCTCCTCTCAAAGACACAGTGGCAGAGACTCTGAGAGGCTGAGAGAGGCTTCAGTCGTCCAGACCACTGTGACCACAGGCACCACACTCATGGCGACTAACTGGAGCCAGATTACTGTCTCCTCTCTCTGTCTCTTTTACTCTCTATCTCTTCTTCTGCTTATTTTAATGTCTCTCTCTCTCTTTCTCTCTCTCTTTCTCTCTAAACCACCAGCACAACATCTTACTCACATGAGTCAGCAGGATAGAGCTAACATCATTGCTAGCTGTAACAAAGAGAGGCGGAAACTATATGGGGGAGTACTAGAGAGAGATACTGTAGCTCCGAACAGAGGAACCAGAGACCGAGAGGAGAGAGAGATTATTAAGAAGCTCCGAAAGAGGAAGAGTACGTGAAATCGAGTATTTTCAAGGTACAGAGAGAGAGAGAAGGCAAGACACACACACGCGTACACACACACGCACGCACACCATCTCTCAGGAGAGCTGTGTCCTAGCCATGCCATCATTATTTCAGCTCTTTAACGAGGGTACATGAGCCGAGGTAAGCAATTCACTGCCCACTCTCCGCAGTGCCAGTCACCATGCAGTCAATGGGAAACTATGTGTAGGCTTTCACACACACACACACACGCACACGCGCACGCGCACACGCACACATACATATGTATAAATACAGCTTGCACTGCCCCAACTTGAGCAAAGGAAGACAGAGGGGGAAAAAAGATGAGAAAGATGAGTTCAGCAACATGGAAGTGTCCATCCCATCAGCCTGGTCCTGTACTGTGTCACCCTGTCACCGTGAACACCTGGCATGTACAGCTCCTGCACCACACACACACACCTCTACACCATCCATCCTCCTGCACCACACACACACACCTCTACACCATCCATCCTCCTGCACCACACATACACACCTCTACACCATCCATCCATCCTCCTGCACCACACACACACACCTCTACACCATCCATCCTCCTGCACCACACATACACACCTCTACACCATCCATCCATCCATCCATCCTCCTGCACCACACATACACACCTCTACACCATCCATCCATCCATCCTCCTGCACCACACATACACACCTCTACACCATCCATCCATCCATCCTCCTGCACCACACATACACACCTCTACACCATCCATCCATCCATCCATCCTCCTGCACCACACACACACACCTCTACACCATCCATCCATCCATCCATCCTCCTGCACCACACACACACACCTCTACACCATCCATCCATCCATCCATCCTCCTGCACCACACATACACACCTCTACACCATCCATCCATCCATCCATCCTCCTGCACCACACATACACACCTCTACACCATCCATCCATCCATCCTCCTGCACCACACATACACACCTCTACACCATCCATCCATCCATCCTCCTGCACCACACATACACACCTCTACACCATCCATCCATCCATCCATCCATCCTCCTGCACCACACATACACACCTCTACACCATCCATCCATCCATCCATCCTCCTGCACCACACATACACACCTCTACACCATCCATCCATCCATCCTCCTGCACCACACATACACACCTCTACACCATCCATCCATCCATCCATCCATCGATGCATCCATCGAAACACACTTCTAGTCATTCGTGGTCTCAGTCAAACGCGGATTAACTACTACAGCAGATTACCAGACAGATGACTTTGACATGAGGACCCAGTCTGAGAGTGGGTTTGTGTAACGTCACCGGGGGTGGGAGGATGAGGAGCGGGAGGAGATGGTGATGTGGGTGGCAGCTGCTGTGTGTGTTAGACAGACATA
>NC_085039.1:10902721-10972721 GCF_963692335.1 Osmerus eperlanus
AGCAAGGCCTCGGAGGATCGCGCCACACCCTATTTATTCCCCTCTCCCCAAATATGGTTCCTGGTTCCTCTCCTGAAATAGCCCCTACCGCCAACAGTGATTCAAGAGTTTGTGCCTCCTATTAATCTACTTCAAAGCGTAATGGTGGAGGGGAGGCGGCACCTTGCTGTGGTGCAACGGGGACACGCTGCGGGAGGGAGAGGAGGGGAGGAGGAATGTGGACGGGGGGGGGGGGGGGGGGGAGGAGGAATGTGGACGGGGGGGGGGAGTAAGTTAAAACTTAAATGCTCTCCTTTCTTTACCAGGGTAGATTTATGACACCATCTGTATAAAGAAACACTGGAGAGGGGGGGGGATAGGGGAGAAATAAAGCGCTACATCATCATGTTTCCACTCCAGAGAAAGCAAGGGGGGGGGGGTGAAGAGAGAGAGAGAGAGAGAGAGAGAGAGAGAGAGAGAGAGAGAGAGAGAGAGAGAGAGAGAGAGAGAGAGAGAGAGAGAGAGAGGGAGAGAGAGAGAGCAAGGAAAAAGAGAGGAAAGAGATGCCCAGAGAAAGAGAAGAAAAAGAGAGAGAGAGAGAGAGGGAGAAAGAGAGAGATAGAGAGGGAGAAAAAGAGAGAGAGAGAGGGAGAAAGAGAGGGAGAAAGAGAGAGACAGAGAGGGAGAAAGAGAGCGAGGAGGACTAATTAGGGAAGCTTGAGTGTCCCTGCCCGGGACGAGGAGTCCTCCTGCACCTGCAGCTCCCCGGTGGACTGACCCAGATCCAACACAGTCACCGCCGACACCGTCGCCGTCAGCGCAACCTGGGGAGGTTAATATAGCCCCCCCCCCCCCCCCCCTCTAGAGTGGAGACCACCACAACCTTTAACTATAATAGGTCCCCCAGCAATTATACTGATCCCAGCATGAACACACTAACAGCCGTCCTGTCACCCCAGTCCTTATATTCCCCATGGTGATTCACTGGCATAGGAAATATCAGGCCCAAACCTCAGATGAACCTGCTCTAAATATATACGTATATATCTTACCGAAATGGTGAACTATAACCTAGAAGCCTATTATCTATCTACAATGGTGCTGAACTGAGCAGCACCCCTATGTTTGAGAAAGACCTCTTCGTGCGAGGAAAAGACAAGCTCCCATGGAAGAGGTGAAAGCCTTGTGTTCCAGTCAACAAACCCCGGATCAGCGATGTGTCAATGGGTTATGGCACTGTAGCAACAGTGCAGGAAAGGAGGGATTGTAAGACTATAGACACGAGGCTCATGGCTTATCTCAGAGTCATACAGACTCAACAGTTAAGCACATCCCTCAACCACGTATTTTACGCACACAATTATATAACTTACAATATCTATCTAATTTACAGTTGCAATACTATTCCTCCTCTTTCCAAATACTGCACAGATTAGATGAGAATTTTCCCTGTGTGATGTATTTTTGTATTTTGCTGTTGCTTATGCTGCAGTCAAGAGTGCAATTCCCCACGGAGATCAACGAAGTAATGCACCGTGCTGTTCCGTCCTCTAGTCCCCAACCTTTGATGAGTTCAGGCTTGTAGGCGGTCCTCATGGTCTCCAGAATGTGGTTGTAGAAAGGCTGCGCCAGCTCTGCGGGCATGGCGGAGTGGAAGTCAGGCTTGTTGCCCTTCAGGATGCACTGCAGGGTGAACTGGCTGACGCAGAGCACCTCGTAGTCGCGATCCATCACACTCCGGCTCCAAGCGCGCCCGTTCTCGTCCTCAAACACACGCAGGTTGAGGATCTTTCTGACACTGGTGCCCAGTAGATCAAAACAGAGCACAGTTCATTGAACATAATATGATAGAAAGAAGACACAACAATTGCATGTAGGAGAAATGAGGATAGGAAGTTATATAGTGGAATAACTATAATAATTAGTTGCGTAACTAGATGAATGAGCATTTTTGCTTCACAGCTGTGCTGAGCAAAGCAGATTAATTTTCAACTAGCTATAGTATACGTGCAATTATTTACTTATTTACCCTCCTAACTGCGGCAAGCATAATGTATTTTTTTCTTCTTCATGAATAAGGAGTTTTGTGCTACACGCACTTACATGTAGTCCACATCCTTCTGCGTGTCTTCCACCGATATTCCAAGAAGTACACACAGACCTCGTCCTATGGAACTGACCTCTTCCTCTCCCACTGTAAAACAGGATTTGTGTGACAGTGATGATTGATAGCTTTGATTGACCCCTTGTAGGACATCGCCCCCTAACTGGCGTGAGTTTCTGACAGCGTTGTCAACTTTCCGTCCGTCAATTCATGTCGTTTGTCTAAGTGCCTGCAGCTAAATCCTGCTGTTAGCTAGCTACACCAGTAAAACACACATTTCCTACATTGATTTGTTGGCTAGCAAATGTTAGCCTGCATGCTAACCGGGTTCATGCTTGCCTAACCGTATACTGAATGACAGTCACTGACACGATTAAATAAAATAATACAGCATAAAATAGGTTACTATTACTTAAATGAAACTAAACAAATACCTGTCACACTCGCTTTAGTCACTCTTTGGATTATCGCTTTCATTGTTTTGATTATGCTAGTGTGCACACGTTCTGAACTTCCGATTGCTCCAATCAGTGAGTAACTACCCTCTAGTGTCCAGATATGGTAGTACCATACTCAAGATATTTCCAATAGCCTACTTTAGTTGCTGGGTGGACTCGGCAAAAGTGAACTTATTTTAACGTAAAGATTATTAAACAAATGAGTTTTCAAATAATGTTTTTGTCAAACGTTTTTATTGGTGTAGATTCTTTAGCAGTGGAAAGATTGTATTGTTTTTCATTATCTCGATATTGCCAGAGTCAGACTTGCAGAAAATAGATTTAAAGAGGCCACTTGCCATCTGATTCCGAAGTGTCGCACTCCAATACTGTACACTCATGTATACAGTCATTTCATTCACTGTCCTTGGACTGGACAAATCCCTCAACATAACTGGCTTTTAAAGCAAACGTTCTCAGATTACGGTCTTTGGGGATGTTTCATTTTCATTAAAGTGGATCGCACCACAGATATAACACATTGCTTCCTCAACAGAATAAACTGTATTTCGAAGAGGCAGAAGCAGTCCATTTCTGATTTACTTTCCAAAATGCAATCATTTCTTCGAGTCTTGGCTTTCTGATGTAGAGTCCCCACTGACGTATTTGATCAAATTCCTTATTCTGGTTGTGTATGGGACAAAGTTTTCCCTGTAGACTATTGTGGTTGTTGAGTGTGCAGTAGAATACACCTCCTGGTTGGGATTCGGAAGTTCTTCCTCGTCCTTTTTAGTTTCTGAAAAATTAAGAGAAGCAGACAAACCGTTAAAATAATCAATCAACTAAAAAAACATTCTTTAGCAAGATTGTGCTGGAAATTGTTCTTGAAATAGCTCCACTTCCAATGCCTGTATTGATACTATAGCAAGCCTACCTGTCAATATCTCTGGCTTTTTATCATAGTGACCCGTGTATGTGTAAAATCCGTATGTGCCCATCAATGTCCACACACCGACGGCATATATTAGTGACACCCGTTTGTTCCACTTCACTATATCTGTAATTTGCATTTTGACAACTTATTTAGCCTTCATTCAGTATAGAAACTGCAGCCAAGAAAGGATTCGTAATTCACAAGGACGCGGCCATGTTGAATATTCGCTCCCGGAAGTGAAAAACGTTGATCACTTCAAGGTTAAATGTTTCCTAAAATATCGTAAATAATAAAAGATCTTTCAAAGACTCAGAGATTTCTTTCAAAGATTCATTATTTTGTCTATTTTCTTTTTTAAATTGTATTCTTTAAATTGTATATATATCTTTTAAGACTAACGAGTGGATGTTAAATTATCCTTAGAAGAAACTAACACAAATGTAAATTAAAACTTGCAACCAGCGCTTTTTATGCATATGATGAAATATGCATAAAAATTGATTTATTCTCTGATTTATGTCTCATAAGAAATAACTGAAAGGCCATTGAAGCCCATGCATTGCAACTGAAAACATATTGTTTTCCCCCCTTTTTATTGTTTCTTTCTACTTTAGTTCTGTCGACACTTGAGATTCTGTTTGTTTTTGTTCAAAAAGCTAATCAAGTATTTCTATTCAAACTTGCCACCTGTGCTCTAAACTATTCTCTCGTGGTGATGTTCTGCCAGAGAATCGTGTCCCTATCTTGTGAAGGCATTTAGAAATGAAGCCAAACACCCCCACAGAACGTTGAGAACATCTGTTTCGAACATCATCGCATGACAATATTCACATTGGTCTTCCAAGACGATCTCCTCTCGATTGAGACACTTACAAATCAGTATTAAAATAATCAGAATTTATTATTAAAGCAGCCTCTTCTCATGAAATGATAAGCGTATGACAGGTGGTGTTTGTGTCATAAAATGCTATGACTCACAGAATCAGATAAGGAAAATTGTGAAGAACCAGGGGCCAATACACCTCATAGCTGAATGCACCTGGGAGGAGATGAGTAACCAGGATGCATTTCATGGTATGGCACAATTACTGTAACATGTCTTCTGTACCCTGCCTGTCAGTAGATGCAGAGCATCATTTCAGATGTTATCAAAAAGGATGATTCATGAAAGAAACACATTGAATGGTCATAGGAAAGTTTGATACCCCAGGCCCTTAATTTATAGCATATTCCTAAACACACCAACTGGTAACGATGGGTCACCAAGCATCCAGACTCTATGGTACTGACGAGACCTGGGTCGATGGTCTGTCTAAACTATTTGAAAGGTGAAGTGAGTTTGTTGACATTACTGTCACTTATAACTGAGGTGTACAGATAAATCTTACCCTGTACTTAGACTCCTGTCATTCTTTGAGCAAATCCACCGCCAAAATGTCCCATTACTAATACTCTGTCTCACAGTTTGTTCCCCACTTTACAACCACATGCTTATGCAAAAGCTGGAAACATTCAGGTGTTATTTGTGCCAGGGGAAACTGAGCTGAATATGAGTAATATCATCCACTGCGATCTGTTGGTGAATGACGGGATTTCGTAGACACTGGTACAACAACTGTTGACAAATGTTGTTGTTGATAACATTTCACAGGGTGGTCCGTGTTACAGGGAAATCCTAGAGGGATTTGTTTGGTTTGATGGGAACACAGATACTAAATGTGACTAGGAAAACAAAATCTATCTCCTCATAAACACTAAAACAAAACACTCACACCTGCAGAACGTGCTTGTACGTATAGTTAGTACAGCTGGAATGTTTTCACCGGCACTGTTCTGTCAATTCTTCTGGCTGGTGAGTCGAGGTTTGAGCCAAGTGCCGAGCTAGCAGGCGATGCTGCCAAGTGAAGTTGTTGGCACCGTGCTTGACTTCCCCTCTCCTCTGTCAGTCAGGCCCCTCCATTTACGTGTTCATTGCAATTCTCTTTCCAACCGGATCAGTTTGGCTTTGGAATGATAGATTGGGATGGCATGTTTTGAGCTTGGATCATGTTTGATCGCGTCTCTCTCCTTTTTACTCTCTCTCTCTCCTCGCTCCGTCTCTCTGTCTCTCTGAACCTACTTCTGTCAACATCACCTAAAACTAACACATACACCAAAAAAAAAGAATCTTAATAATGTACGTTTTGCGGATGCTTCAATCCATAGCGACACACGGTGGGGTTTGAACCTCATCATATCTGCAGTCCAATAAGAAAACTCTTTACTTTCATGCTTTACCACTCATCTTTTACCTACCAACCATAACAAATATTTTCCAACATTAAATGCCAAAATGGTTCCATCTACAACGCAAGTAAAACAAACAACCTACAACTTGGTTTTAGGTTCAACATTCGTAACAGATCTGCAGAATATAGAAACTTTACATTATGACGTTGAGGAGAGGGGTCGCCATCAATACTTGTCTGAACTGGTAAATACCGGTTTGATGGATCTTTGCCCATGGGTACACAGATTGTAATACCACTCATCATTCAACCCTAGGCTGTGAGTAGTCAATCATCATATTGGTGCTGGCTTGACAGCAAAAAATTATGAACGATACAGAGTTAGTTTTTTGCTGCACTGTACTAATTGTTGCTTGGTAATTATTGTTAGTGTTAGAGTTATTATTACTGGTCCTCATAGCTGAGATGTGGTGACGTTACACTGTGCCTGGGAAGACAGACGGTCCTTGACTCTTCGCTGAGTCAAGGACCGTCGCTTTGGACAAAGGTGTCTTCATGTATGTTTAGGAGGTTTATAATTAATTTATTTCTATTCTATTTTACCTTATCATAGATGTAATCTATGTTCTTAGTACTTATATGTTATGTTATGCCAGGTTGCTTGCGTTGTCTTGTCCCAAGAATTTCCGAGCCCAGTCTTACCTTGTGTTGGTTCTGTGCACCTGACAATAAAAACTTGAAACTGAAACTAATTAATAGAATGTAACTTGAAATGTGTAAGGCCCATTAGAGGGAGGGGTACGGAGAAAAGATAGACTGAAAGAAAAAAAGAAAGAAGAAAGAAAAAAAGAAGAAAAAGGACTTGTAAGCTTTGTAATAGTTCAGAAAAAACATAATTAGATTTGCAGCATGCATGTCACTGAATACCATACCATCAGATGTTTTCAGGCTAGTTCAGACAAACTTTACTCACTCGTAAAAAATACTTTTTCTGTCCTGCCACTTCAGTGGCAGGATATTAAAAATATTATTTAGCTTTTACATAAGGATGGAAAAAACCTAAGGCTCAACCTTATTCCATTATACACATTTACAATAGTACAAACCAGTGTGCTGTATTTGTGTTTTTGTATTTTTTATATTGTACATTATAGCTATTTTATACTTTATATTTATTTTATTCTACATACCTGTCCCCTTAGTATTAGTTAATTAGACTTTGCACCTTTTGTAAAGTATAGTTATACACCACTTATTTAAGATGTACTCCTATATGTTGAATTTATGCACCCTCCTGCCAAAGTAAATTAATTGTCTGTGTCTTTTACGTAGTGTGTTCTAGGCAAATGAACAATTCTTCAAGAAAATAAGTCAGCCAACTAAGGCTATTCTGTGTCATGCTTTTAGCTCCAAGTCAGTTTCAATGGTAATTTATGGTAAAATAACACCTGAAAACATTTTGTCCAGGAACCAGGCAACTGATGATTCCTTTAAGATAAAACATTTCAATATAAAGTTATGTTGTTTTTTCCGTTAAATGGATAGGAAGATGACAGTTGAGGTGAGAGTGAGGCGATGGGTGAAGTTAATATATCCGGAAAGTCAGGCGTCAATGCTTCTCCATAGCTGTGGCATGCAAACAAACTGTACCTACAGAAAACTTGTACACACCTTCCCCAAATCACCCACAGAATGCCTTTGCTTAAGTACTTGCCAACTTAAAAGAAGAAATTGACCTGAATGTTTTGGAACGTCCCAACTCCCACCGATCATCTCAAACACATCCCAAACTATAAACCAAATGGCCATTTGGATACACAGTGTGGAATTTGATGCATGCTCATGATTTCCACAGCAGGCCTGACTAAGAAGAAATCTTTTTACCGAAGCTTGAAACCTCAAACTTCAAATATTATTTGGGACAGTGGGATGCCTGTTAGTTCATAGTACCAACATGACTCACACCAAAAGGAAAGGCTATTTTTAAAGCACCTCATATTCATATTGATATGCATCGAGAGGGGTTCTCAAAACACAAAAACGAATACCTAACAATGTCTTCAGACCTACGTTTTCTTTCAACCCTCGAATGTACTTTTTTATTATATCCCCGAGGGCTATTTTTCCCCCACCATCCAAACGGTGGACCTGGCTTGTCAAACACCGAAGATGCAGCCCCCCTCCACCTTGTCGGGACTTGTCGAGAAGCCATGAGTCAGAAAAGTTAATACATAAACGGTCCAGGCACATACAAGGCATTGGCACCGAGCAAGGTATCCACACAGAAGCTGACGATACTCAGAGGAGATATTCTGGTGTTGAGATTAAACCTGGAGAAGCCTCAGGTGGCTAGTTTTTGCTGAATTCGTGGCAGAACGGTAGGTAATACCAGTACATCATAGTTGTTCTGTACTTCAAATCATAATACTTTGGTATTATGTTTTGGAAATCCTTACCTAGTGATTTAATGTGGTGATGCTATGTGCATGTATCTCCTTTGAGGCATGAAAAATATCAAAGTTTTGACAGATTTGGGTGTTTCCGCACACTCCTCCTAGCTCAAGTACTGCTCTTTCACTGCCTGCTACTGCACACAAAGCTTTAGAGAAACCTGTGTGTATATGGTGTTTGTTGTTTGAATTATAGCCCATACATGACACCTGACATCACCTTGATTCAGTAACATTATTAAGTGCACACATAAACACACATGTAGTGTACAATCAGTCCTTAATCGGTTACATTGATTTAGTAACCAATTGGACACAGTTGGCTCCTACACTAATTCAACCATTGGTGAGATAACTCAAGTGCCCTCAAGGATTTGGCAATATTTTCAAATAGTAATTCAACCAGGATACAGGATACCAGGATATTCAACACACACACAGATGGTAAAAACTGACATTCAAGTCTTGAATGTCAGTTTGCAGTACATTATATCATAAAGAAATTCTCTTCAGATACCTCAGATGCTGTATTTATATATATATATATATATATATATATATATATATATATATATATATATATATATATATATATATATATATATATATATATATATATGTGTCTATACTTTTCTTCTACAAAGGTATCAACACCCTGAACGTTTAGCCCTCGTTATCTTCTCTCTTGACATATCTATGACAGAAGCTCACCCACATTGCACCTTTCATGACTGCAAAAAGGTGTCAGGTGTTCAAACTAAGATGCCAGGTGAACAGGAGTACATCTGAAAGCCCCGAGCCAAGTAATACTTGTAAATCATTTTCAGCACCTACAGTATATCCAATTTCAAACGGACCATCTCTGAGTTACTGTAAATAGGATTCCAGAGATGGTGATGTGTTAAATTTCTCTCATTCAGTTTAGAGTTTGATATGTTTTTTTCTCCAGAGATTCCATTAAGTATAAATATAAAGGGATGCATCCACAAACAGTTTCTAGATTCATATTGGAACACGTTATAGCTTCAGCACCTTACGGCCTCACCCTTACTGGGGGAACATAATATGTACAACTCAGTGACAGGGTATCTGACTGCAGATCAAGAGGGTGAAAGCTTGAATCCCCCCTGTATGA
Source organism: Osmerus eperlanus (assembly GCF_963692335.1). Lineage (NCBI taxonomy): Eukaryota > Metazoa > Chordata > Actinopteri > Osmeriformes > Osmeridae > Osmerus > Osmerus eperlanus. The sequence goes on from NC_085039.1 coordinate 10,911,989, forward strand.
CGCGTTGGATAAAAGGGTCTTCTAAATGAACACTTTCCTATTATAATGAACATCAACCAATTCAGCATGCATTTTAAGTCACGGCTTGCATATCTATTTTCATTGGGTTCTCATTGGCTGAGCGTCGCTCAAGACAACGCTGTTGTGTGAAGGACGGCAACCATAGCATGTTCTGTTTCGCAACAGCTAACATGGGATGGACAATCTAACCGGCACCAAGATTGTCAGAGCGGGGGCAGGTGGAGGGGCAGGAGGGACTGGCAAAGGTAAGATCTGATCCAGGATCTTCCTCTTGGCCACCTGTTTTGCAGTTGTTATAAAACGCATGAACATGAATGCACACTGTGGATCAATGGAAGGAGGGAGGGTGTAGCTCGGTGGTCAGAGCTGATCTGAGAGCTGATCTTAGAGCTGATCTGACGGCTGATTAAGAGGTGCATGTCACTTTGGATGAAAGTGCTCAATTAATTAATCATTATTATTATTATCATATGGACTTCTGCTGCATGTTGTGTTGTAAGTTAGGCTATACACTTTTCAGATGTTAAGGAAGGAGGTTAATTAAAGCATGTGTGCAGTTATTTACTACTTTTCCCATTTTGGTTACCTGAACCTGGTGCTACAAACTAATGCTACAGTGTGTGCTCTCCTTGCAGTTGTGACAGAAACCGTCACCTCGACAACCAGACTGACCTCACTGCCTCCAAGTGAGCTGAACACCATTACAGATTTTCGAAACGAATTATCTTTGTTCTAGCAAATATGAGGACGTTAATGACAAGCGAGGGTGTTATACATCGTTTCGTGTCTACGTCCCCATCAAAGTGCCCACCGTTTTGAAAAGCAAAGCTCACGCAGTTTATCTGTCTCTCCACCAGAGGGCGCCAGTAGTTCTGTGATCAGCAAGACTGTGTCCTCCTCCAGCGGCTCGGCAAGTGACGCTGTGGAGAGGAGAGTTACTACCCAGAGCGGCAGCAGCAGCTATGCCATTACATGTAAGTGTCATAAATCAGAGTTTCCCCCTCAGAATCTTGCCTGGGCAAAGACACCATCACAAATATGCCAAAATTGGAATGTTATTTGATCTGAAATAGTCTCTCTCTCTGTCTCTCTCTCTCTGTCTCTCTCTCTCTGTCTCTCTCTCTCTCTCTCTCTCTCTCTCTCTCTCTCTCTCTCTCTCTCTCTCTCTCTCTCTCTCTCTCTCTCTCTCTCTCTCTCTCTCTCTCTCTCTCTCTCTCTCTCTCTCTCTCTCTTTCCCCAGCCTCAAGTGGTGTCTACATAAGTGGTGGTTCTTCAGAAGGAGAACCTGTTGGAGGAGAAGGAGGAGGGTCAAAGGTAGTCGAGGGAGGAGGAGTAGGAGGAGGAAGTAGCTCTGGTTCAGTGCTAGTCACCTCCAGCAGTACCTCCTCTGGGTCTGGGTCAGGGTTTGGAGCCGGGTCAGGGTCTGGGTCAGGGTCTGGGTCAGGGTCAGGGTCTGGAGCAGGGTCAGGGTCTGGAGCAGGGTCAGGGTCAGGGTCTGGAGCAGGGTCAGGGTCTGGGTCTGGAGCAGGGTCTGGGTCAGGGTCTGGGTCTGGGTCAGGGTCTGGGTCTGGGTCTGGAGCAGGGTCTGGGTCAGGGTCTGGGTCTGGGTCAGGGTCTGGGTCTGGGTCAGGGTCTGGGTGTGGGTCCAGCAAGGGCTCTGGAAGCATCACCGTCACCACGGTAGGGGCCTCATCCTCAGGGGCCTCATCCTCAGGTGAAGGGTTGGTAGCCGGCCTCACCACCGGCCTCACCACCGGCCTCACCACCGGCCTCACCACCAGCTCTGCTATGATGTCCGGAAGTTCCCTCAAGTCCGGCTCCAGCTACAGCAGAGGGGAATCCAGTTCTGGGTTCACCGTCAGCGGAGGAAGTGGTTCCAGTAGTTCGGCCATGTTGTCTAGTGGTGGAGGGGGAGGGAGGGGGAGGAGGGGGAGGAGGGGGAGGAGGGGGAGGAGGGGGAGGGGGGGGAGACGGAGACGGAGGGGGTGGAGGGGGAGGGGGCGGAAGGGGCGGATTGGGCGCTGTGACTGTTTCCACGGTGACCAAGACCAACTACAGCTCAGGGGCGGGGTCAGGGGGCGCAAGGAAGTCGTCCTTGACATCAAGCTACTCCTCGGTTCCCTTGGAGAGGAAAACCATGACAACCTTGTCCTCCACCCGCTCAGGGACCTACCAAGGTCAGTCGGAGCATATGAAGGTCATTCAGACACTTCATCAAGCACTAAAATGTGTTTTAGCAACTTGAAATAGGTTATATTAATGCTTCTGTTGTGTATTTTTTAGGGAGCTCCAGTGCTAATTCTTCACCAGATTTTTTCTTGAGGAAAGAATATGGTAACAAGCTTTTTAAATTATTAGCTTTTATTATTCGGACCTATATGCCCATTAGTTACACGAATTGTGTTTTATTTTAGCAACTACCAATGCAGTGACAAGTGCCACCACCAGAGGACGCGCTCAAAGCAGAGGTGTGTTCTCGTCACACAAGGCAGTTTCTGAAATAATCTTTTTTATATGTTATAAAATGTGCAAACAAGAAAACAATCATATATTTTCTCTTTCTCCAGAGAGTGAAATCAGAACCAGACTGCAGAGTGCCTCTCCCTCATCAAGATGTGAGCAGCTACACGTCATTCCTCCAACACATCATCACGCCCACATGTTGTGATGAGTTCATATGTATATCTCACTGATAAACATTGATAGAAGCCTTGAACAGGGAGGGCAAGCTGCAGGCAGGTTGACAGGCAGGTTGACAGGCTGCTTGCTGTCTGTTTCTCAGGGACAGAGCTGGATGATGTGAAGCGTCTGTTGAAGGGCAGCCGTTCAGGCAGCATTAGCCCCCCTCGCTCCCCCACCAGCACCCTCCCCATCCCCAAGAAGGCCAGCGTGGATACAAGGACCCAGTCCCAGTCTGGTACACACTCAAACACACACACACATCACAAGCACAAACACACACACTCAAACACACACACACATCACAAGCACAAACACACACACTCAAACACACACACACATCACAAGCACAAACACACACACTCAAACACACACACACACAGAAACTCTCTCTCTCTCTCTCTCTCTCTCTCTCTCTGTCTCTCTCTCCCTCTTTCTCTCTCTCTCACACTCAAACACACACACACACCAGACTCACTCTCTGGTGTGTTTTCCTCAGGCCAGTATGACACCTCCATGATGTGGTCCAGTTCCTCGGCCGGTGGCTATAGTTACCATACCAATCCCAACAACCTGCTCCCTGCATCACCGACAGCCCTGTTAGGTAATACAGACCATAATCACAAAACACTGATGGAGTTCAGAGTCTGTGTCATTGACGTTTTGAAGATTTATCATTGGAGTTTCATAATCAACAAATAATCATGTCGTATAAAAAGCAAATTCCATTGAACAAGACAGTTAAAAACCATTCAAGAGAACTTTCATGGCAATGGATGGTTTAGGTGTCATGTTTTATGTTCACGATGAAGAAAATGAAAGGCCTGTTCTTCCTTCAGGACTCCAGAACAACCTGTCCTTCAGCCCTCCCTGTGTCACTGGTCTCTCATCCCCCAGCTCTGGTAAGCTCAACCTCCCTCCCTCCCTCCCTCCCGGCTTGCCTCCATTCTCCCCTCCCTCCCTCCCTCCCTCCCTCCCTCCCTCCCTCCCTCCCTCCCTCCCTCCCTCCCTCCCTCCCTCCCTACTCCCCTCCCTCCCTCCCTCCCTCCCTACCCCCCTCCCTCCCTCCCCCCCCTCCCTCCCTCCCTCCCTCCCTCCCATACAGCACAGTCTCCCAGCCCAGGATTTGTCTATGGGCACTGCTTTTCCATTCGACCTGCATTTAGAAATGCTTAAGTGTAAAGTGCACACACACATTTCAACATATCTTTTTTTTGTTGTGTGTCTTACTGTAGTGTACGGCCTTCAAAACAACCTGGCCACCACTAACAGCAGTATCCTCGCGCCCAACGGACTCAGCGCACACACAGGTACAGGAAGTAGGAACTCACACCCAAACTGTCGTGGAGTTGAGTTCACACAGAGTTACACCAAGTCAACCTGTGGGCAAATGTCCTGTAAGTATTTACAGTTCTGTATCTGTGTTTACTAGTCTATGGTGTGCAGAAGAACGTTACCAGTACTGGAGTGTCTGCAACTACTGGTGAGTCTAAAGGAAAACAAACAGACATACAGTTTAACAATAATAATACTAGTTATCAATCAATCAATCAGTCATAAAAATCTGTGAATCAGTGATCATCAAATAGGAGTACATTTTGAGATAAAGCACATACATATCTTAAGCTTTCCATATAGTCTCAGACCAAACTCAGGCCAATACTAATGCCAGGTATTTATATTAGAAATGTCTCTGAGGCAACAGTCCTCCATCTCTGTGTACTGTGTGGACCATGAAACACCCCCTGCATGTGTATCCACCGTGTACTGTGTACCAGGAGAGACTATTGCTCTGTTGGTATTTGCTTATTACATTTTTGATTGGACGACGGGTGTTCCGTTCCTCTATTACATTTTTGATTGGACGACGCGTGTTCCCTTCCTCTATTACATTTTTGATTGGACGACGCGTGTTCCCTTCCTCCAGTGGCGCCCGGCAGTCCGACAGGAAGTGACGACGTCTTCGCCAAGGACTTCAAGTTCATGCTGCTGGAAAAGGAGAACGCTCCGGTCAAGAAGGAGACGGAGAGGCTGGTCATGAGCAAAGACACGGGCAAGCAGTTCTCCAGCACAGCCCCTCCTACTGGTGAGACTAGGCACTGCACGCCGGATCGAAACAGGCACCGCAGAGACAGGTGTTGAGGGGTCACCACGTGTGTGCTTTCGTAAAGGGCGTTTGGCATGGACAGTTTGACGTTTCTCGTATTGATTGAGACGCTTTCTTAATCCAATCCAAACTGCACTCCCAACGTTTCTGATCCATTTGCGTCCGTCAGCCCTCTACTCTGAGGACTCTCTGAAGAAGCAGAAGAAGATGGTGTCCAGCGCTGTCGACACCACCACGGATGTCAGCGGTGAGGCGTAGGACGGATCTATGTTACACGTGTCACACCATGGTGAATGTGCCGTTAAGACGCTGTCTTCTGTTTCCCACAGGCGGGACATTGAGGGTGTCCACCAAGGACAAAGCTACTTTCGCAGGTGGGGTCTTACTTGACTTTGGCGATGAACATAACAGCTGTGCTGTATTTGTAGTTGTACTTGTTGTGACGTGGTAGTTGTGCTGATGCTGGTGCTGTCTCCCTCCCTCTCAGAGATCCGTAAGGATGAATCCGGGATGAGTCTGAGTTTCTGTTCCTGGTGCAGCTGGTGGAAGTGGCTGTTGGGTCTTCTCCTGGGCCTGCTCCTCCTCCTGGGGCTGCTGTTTGGGCTCATCGCCATGGGTAAGGAGACCGGAGAACACCCCTGGGCGTTGCGGAGGCCGCCCAACGCGTCTAATACTTCCCTCCCTCCATCGCTCTCTCTCCTTTCCGTCTCGTCCTCACGTTCTCCATCTCTCGCCCCCTCTCACCCACCCCTCTCCTCCTCCCAGCTGATGAGGTCAAGCGGCTCAAGGCTCGCGTGGACGCCCTTGAGGGCTCCGGCGCGGCCAGTACCAGCCGCCTCTCTTCCTCCTCTGCCATCAACATCATCGACCCGCTGGAGTCCTCCTTCATGGACAAGACCTCAGCCGGAGCCACCCTGACCCGGGCGGATAACAGCATCAATCTGGGAGCGGCAGCACCACGCGCTGGGGCTGAGGGAGCCAGGGAGGGTTATGACAGGGCTGACCTGCAGAGGGCAGTGCAACAGATGGTCAGGGCTGAGCTCCGCTCGGACAGCGTGCGAGGTAAAAGAAGAAGAATTGACTTTTGTTTGTTATGAGCCATCTGACTCACTATTGTTAGTGAGTCAGATGGTTGAGCCTTGAGGGAATCGGGTTAGTAATCCGTAGGTTGCCAGTTCGATTCCCGGTCATGCCAACTGACGTTGTGTCCTTGGGCAAGGCACTTCACGCTACTTGCCTCGGGGGAATGTCCCTGTACTTACTGTAAGTCGCTCTGGATAAGAGCGTCTGCTAAATGACTAAATGTAAATGTTATGAAGACAGCAACGTCAAATGTTTGGGTAGCGGTTTTGAAAGGGGGTTGAGGTTTTGAAAGTTGTGCTCCCAATTGGTCGTTTTGTAAATGTAAAACTGTTTTATCTGTGTTTACATCTGTGTTCTGAATTTGTTACAGAAACACTGGCATTCTCTATACAGGGCGAGCCAGGACCTAAAGGTACAGAATCTATCCAACATCCACCAGTATTATTAACAGACACAGTTACACATCTGTGAGATTTATTTTATATTTCTCGTTTACTTACATGACTATTGTCTCACTACAGGCGACCAAGGGCCTCCAGGGGTCAAGGGTCAGTAATACACTGTTTCCTCCTTCCTAGCCAATCGAATAGTTTCTCTTAGATGTACTATTTATTTATAGACTCTCAGTCTGAAGCCACAATCACAGTAAGAGAATCACACACTAAAATATAACACCTTTGTGCTTTCTCAGGTGATAATGGTTTCCCTGGCCTACCAGGTAAGATTTGAATGTGAATTCTGCTGGACACTTCCATTCTGTAGAAACAAATTTAGACGTTAGTTTATTAGTTAGTTAGTTGGTTAGTTAGTTAGATAGTTAGTTAGTTAGTTAGCTAGTAATGTAGTGAGGTGATGTCACAGTCCCACACAACACATGAATCCATGTGAGTATGTTATCATAGTTCTGATTGGCTCTGCTCCTTCCTCCCAGGCTCTCCAGGTCAGATAGGTCACACAGGATTGGAGGGGCCAAGAGGACCAAAAGGAAGTTCAGGTAAGGATCAAAGAGATAGACACCATTTTGTTTTCAGCCAATACAACTAATCTAGTCCAGACCAAACATGCCAGTCTTCTCTCGATGTGCCCAGGCGAGCCTGGTACGGAGGGCCCGGCCGGCCAGAGGGGCCGGGAAGGGCCCATGGGTCCTCGTGGAGAGACAGGACCCTCAGGATCAGGAGAGAAAGGAGACAAAGGTGAGTTGATGTGGAAGCTTTCATGCACGGTTATCATCTGCCACACTAATGTGGATTGGACATGGATTGTCTGATTATCATGATGCTGTAGAGCAGTTCTTCTCAACCCTGGTCCTCAGGTACCCCCTGTCCTGCACGTTTTAAATGTTTCCCTGCTCCAACACACCTGATTCAAATGAATGGGTCGTTATCTAGTTATGCAGAAGCCTGTTAACGACCATTCATTTGAATCAGGTGTGTTGGAACAGGGAAACATCTAAAACATGCAGGACAGGGGGTCCCTGAGGACCAGGGTTGGGAACCACTGCTGTAGAGCTCCAATTACAGTTTTTTTGTTATTGGCCTGAATCTTCTCCAGGCTCCCCTGGTGAACCAGGAAGTCCTGGACCTTCTGGCAACGCTGGACCTGTGGGACCGAAAGGTGAGTTCAAAGGTCATTGGAAAAGGAAACAAGAAGTGATGACTCATTGCTCTTCCTGTGTTTAGTACAGGCATGAACCTATTGATTCCAGATCACCTGGTCATGTTTTGCTGTGTGTTTCAGGTTCCATGGGGGCCCAGGGGGCCACAGGAATCCCAGGTAAACACCACTGTTCTTCTTCTGTCCTTCACCCTTCGGGCTTCATTGTGGTAGCCCCTTTTAAACATCCCATAATACTGCCACGAAGAAGGCCAGTCGTCGTTCTGACGTTGCTTGGTTTGACTGAAGCGAGACCTGAGCGTCCTCCTCTGCCTTGTCTCCCCAGGCACTCCCGGTCCTCAGGGCTTCAGAGGAGAGACGGGGGCTCCTGGACCCAAAGGTACTGTGAGATCAACTCAAGATAAGATCAAGATCATCGTCCCGAGTGTGGGAAGATAGTATTTTGACGTCAGACGCCGCTGAGTTGATAGGCTTGAGAGGAACAGTTAGAATACAAGACCACACAAACTCCAAAGTTCAGGATACGCCTTTGGTTTGAAGTTAAGGTTCTGTTGCTTTGGTCTGTTCTCACCCATTTGCGGTTGTTCTCTCTCATCTGTCGTTTCGATTTGCTGTGCTGTTCTTCCCCCAGGTGAGAGAGGACCAGTTGGACCTGCTGGGAACAAAGGAGAACAGGGAGAGACGGGACCGCGCGGAGCTGCAGGTGATGACTCCTCCCCTCTCTGACCCTCTCTGTCTCTCTCGCCTTCCTCGCTCCCTCTCTTCCCACCGCCCTGTCTCTCTCTCTCTTTCTCCTCCCTCTCACCTTCTGACCCCAACTTCCTCACTCACCCTCCCTTTTTGTCTCTCTCTTTCTTCCTCTCACCATACACCCCCCCCCCTCTCTCTCTCTCTCTCTCTCTCTCTCTCTCTCTCTCTCTCTCTCTCTCTCTCTCTCTCTCTCTCTCTCTCTCTCTCTCTCTCTCTCTCTCTCTCTCTCTCTCCCCCTCTCCATCCCTCCCTCCCTCCACACCGGCCATGAACAGGCTGACTGGGGTGCATGTCATGTGTTTTGGGGTGTATCTCTAACGTGTGTCTCCTCCTAGGTGACCCGGGCCAGAGAGGAAACGCAGGCCCTGCTGGAGAGAAGGGTCCTAAGGGGTCGGCAGGTGAGCGGGCAGATCTGTGCTGAGTGTCTCCAGGTAAACTGAACCCCAGTCAGTGTGACGTTCTGACGCCTGTGCCTCTGTTCGACAGGTTCTCCAGGTGCTGATGGGGAGAAGGGCTCTCGAGGTAAACAGAACCAGAACTACTAGAATTAGTAATCAATAAAGTTGATTCAATACATTGTATTTATTTAGCAGATTAGCAGTTTTATCCAGTGTAACATATATACATGTGCATGGAGAGTATGAAGTATAAAAGTACATAAAGTAAAGTGATTAACTGATTGATTGATTGGCTGGTTGGTTGATTGATTGATTAATTGGTCTCCCCTACAGGTGAGCATGGGCTGATTGGGTTGCCAGGTGCCCGAGGCCCCGCGGGACCTCCTGGAGATCCCGGTCTCCCAGGTAATCATCTCATCATCTCACCTCAAAGATGACCTTCATAAAGTTACACTGGAGTCATTTACAGTAGGATTCACATCTACATTACTTGCAGTAACATTATGTTTACATTCATTACAGGACTACCTGGTCTTCAAGGACCACCAGGTATGACTTTCTGGAGGATGTTTGTTATGTTATGATTGACGTCTTTTAATATCACATACTGTTTCACTGTTTTGTAACGCCTGTCTCAGGTGTACCAGGGAATCCAGGTGTGTCTGGAGCTAAAGGTAATAGAGCTTCACTAGATCAATATTTATTTCAAATCCTTGACAGCATGGAGAGTAATGGTATGATTTCCCCCTGAAACTGTTTCAGGTGAAGCCGGTGAACCTGGTAGAGTCATTAATGCAGGTGAGAGACACGGTCAACAGAAACGGCCGAGCAACACTGTGTGTGCGTGCTTGGTTAGCGAAATGCTTAGCTGCCATAATCATGTAATTGGACAGGATTTGAACTTGAGACCTTTTGATCTGTAATCCACTCTACCACTAAGCTATTCCTATAAGAGGTAAACATAGGGATGTCCATATTGGACTGTGGTACATCCTCATCGGGGTTTGATTGGCTAACCCCTCTACGTTATCCGGTATGGTGTTTAGATGGTGCCAGTTCGGTTGGCGTCCCTGGACCCCCCGGTAGCCCTGGCCAAGCTGGCCCCCCCGGACTGTCTGGTCCAATCGGACCAGCTGGACTTCCTGGTCAATCTGGTCAGAGTCCTCACTCTGCACAAACCCTCACATTCATACAGTTAACATACTTAACATGGACTTAAACAGACTTAAATGGACCAAAACACAGTAGACTTAAATCATGGAACACGTGACAGTATATGTAACGTAGTTATAGATAGACCTGTAATATTACATTTGTGATAACTTTGTTTTTCTATACTGGAGTTCATTAAATAAACACTAAGTTGTTTATGATGTGTTTGTTATTGTGCTGTAGGTCCTAAGGGTGACAAGGGGGAGGATGGAGCGAAGGGAGAGAAGGGAGCTGAAGGAAAACAGGGCGAGCCTGGTGTCTCTGTCAAGATTGTGGAGACCGACACTGTCAGTCAAGCTGAGAGTGAGTCCCTCTCTCTGCCGGAGGGGAAAACTCCCCTGGTTCATACAAGTCCTTCATTCCAATCTCTGCCTACATTAACATCTGCAAGCAACATTCTCTTCTCTTGAATCCGTTTTTTCCGTCATACATTTGTACTCGCGGTTTCGAGTTTGCCATTAGGCATTCTCGTACATGTCTCTTCATCGTCGCTTGTTTTTCACGGCCCAAACAGAAGTTCCAGTTGTGGCCGGCCCCCCAGGGCCCCCTGGCCCCCCAGGGCCCCCTGGAGAGCCAGGTGTTGAGGGCCCGTCAGGTAAGACATCAATGCACACGCATGGTCCACTCACACACACATATCCCAACCAAAACCACCAAGAGATAAAGAGATCCGATTACAGGGCCTGAATACTGACTGATTTTTCAGGCAGATGTTCTCTCATCTGTTCATACTGTTATTCTTCCTGAATGACAATTGTCCTTGTTTCCCTCCAGGTGATACTAAAGAAGGACCCCCAGGGCCCCCAGGACCAAAGGGTCCACCTGGGAAACCAGGTGAGCCACTAGTGTACACTTAAAGTCTCACTTTCTGTTGGAGTGTACAGGAAGTGTGTGAGCTAAGCCCATCCCCCATGCGTTTTTTCTATCAGGTGTTGGCACACCTGGACCCCCTGGAGAGAAGGGAGAGCCAGGCAGCTTTGTACCCACCTCAGGTAGGTGACACACACACACACACAACAACAAGGATCTCCCAGATGTTGAACTGATCTGAAAAAATAACTTGTTTGTCATTTGGGTCCATTGTGTCATGTTTGTGTAATGCTTTTGTGGGTGTTCCATCAGAAACCTTCTTCTCTGGGCCACCTGGACCAGCTGGTAAACCTGGTCCTCAAGGAGCTCCTGGTAGGTCAGATGCACAGTCAGGACCACTTGGATCTGCTTGCAAAGCAATGCTTTTTTAACACTAGTATCTCTCCTAAACTCATGAACTTGTCTCTAGGTGAACCCGGACCACTTGGATACCAAGGTATGCAGGAAGGGTGACACAGCCCGGATCTTTACTGTGCTGTTCGAAGATGTATGGACCTTTGAGCAAAACTGAGAACTATCTTTCATTAAGTGGTGTTTAGTGATAGCGTGGATCTTGACTGACTGTTTCAGGTGAACCAGGCCAGCCAGGTCTCCCAGGAGCCCCCGGTGACGCAGGCGTCGGTGAGTCAGTGTCTTCTGACATAAAAGCTGCCATAGATGCAGATCATCTGCATGTGTTCTGCTCGAAACCGGAATTTGATTTCAGAACCCGGAAGTCGATGGTTCCAGTTCAGTGTGCTTTCAGTGTTGTCGTTAATGCCCCCCCTCCTCAGGTTATCCAGGCCAGCCTGGCCTCCAAGGACCTCCTGGAGCTCAGGGCCCGGAGGGGGAAAGTGGACCCCAGGGTCCCCCAGGGGATGAGGGGTCGGAGGGGCCACAGGGTATTAGAGGTAGACAACCCTCTCTGTTTTACACACCTGATGGGTTGTTAGAGAGCTTTTCTTTTCTGATCATATGTCGCTTTTGTATGTTTAGTATTATAGTGAGTGCTGTTGTAGGGATTTCGTTTGTGTGTATTTTCAGGTGAAGCAGGAGTTCCAGGCGCACCAGGAATCCCTGGCTACTCTGTTGGTAAGATCCATCCATCTCTACAGTTATCCACTCATCCATCCATGCAGTTCGGCAACCCTGACCTTTTCATAACTTTCTATCATCCAGGTTCCTCCAGAAGTGTTCCCGGATCTCCAGGTCTCCCTGGCCCCCCGGGGGCCCCTGGCAGAGACGGGTCTGGACCCCCTGGCCCCCCCGGGGCCCCTGGCAGAGACGGGTCTGGGCCCCCTGACATGGGCCAGTACATTGCAGACTACCTCCAGAGTGAGTAGCGCAATACTATAACCTCTGAAACACAATGCTATAGTGACATGGTAGTGGGTTAAGAGTGCTGTTTCGTAGTAAGTGTAACGTTGTGTCGTGTTTTCCTGAGCTGCAGGTGACAATGTCAGGCAGTTCATGAGCGGTCCCCAAGGTCCTCCTGGCCCTCCAGGGCCACCGGGTCACCAGTCAGTAGATGACGTGGCCAATCGTGTCATCTCGTACATCCAGAGTACGTCTCCCCTTCTGTCTAAGCAGAACCAAAATATTCTGCAGCATTTTGAGGATCTCAAGACCATCTATAGAAATACTTTCTAATAATTGTTTTACTCAACCCTGTTCCTTATCCAGGTTCTGGGATAGGCAGTGGCACCCCTGGATCCCCTGGCCCCCCTGGGGCCCCCGGAGCCCCTGGCACCAGCTCTATGCACGACATCATCAGCTTGATGCAGAGTATGTTAGCTCTTCGACACAAAGTAGTGAGGACGCAAGTGTCCATTGACACCTAAGTGGGTTTCCTTCTCATAACCTGGCAACCCGTTCTCAAAAGACTCTTCCCACTGTCCGTATTCTCAACGGATGTCATTAGGATTAGGGTTAAATTACATATGGTAAACAGGCTAACTGCCACAGACTTTTTCCACTGGAAAGACTACAGACACGGGATGAGATGCGATCAGGAACTGTGCTTGTCTTCCTGTAGGAGAGGAAGTACGGAGGTTCATCATCGGTCCTCCAGGTCCACCTGGCGCCCCGGGTCACCCTGGTAACCCCAGCGCAGGCAACTATGGCTACAACCCTCATGAGGTGGCCGGCAGAGTGCTCACTCTGCTGAACGGTCAGCAACAACCTACCTCCTTCCTGTCAACTGGTCTGATGAAGTGCCTTGTGGTTCGCTGTTTGTTGGAGTGTCTCGTGTTTTGTAGATTGGTTTGTGATCAGACAGTAAATACTATATAGTACTTATATGTGTAGTTGGATAACTATAGACATGTGGATCCGTTCGTGGTTCATTTCCTTGGGGAGATTGCGGATTGTGATTGGTGATGGTCTCCACATGTGTGTCACCAGAGCAGGGGATGGGGCTGCCTGGACCACCAGGGCCCCCGGGCCCTCCAGGACTGCCCGGAAACTTCTACGGCGACCTGGCCGCTTTGCACCAAAGTGAGGACGACATGACTGCTTAGTTTTTATCTCCTTTAGCTGTTTACTCTGGGTTATTCAGACACATAATATAACTGCCCATCCATCTAACATCTAAACACAGGTTGACAGGGCATTGTGCTGTGTTTGTCTGCTGTAGATTCTGGTTTAGCCGGTGTTCAGGGGCAGCCGGGGGCCCCCGGGATCCCGGGTCCCCAAGGCCCCCCTGGGCCTCCTGGACAAGGCATCTCCAGTGGCTTTGGCTACAGGTTGGAAGACATACGAGACTACCTACAAAGTGAGTTTAGGCTTAAATGTGTTTTTTATGTACAGAACTGCAGTGTTGTTCAAGTGTGTATGCAAGTCAGGACTAAATACAGGAGTAGATGCCATACTGTTAGCTACTGCGTTGATTTACGATACGATAAATCAACTCAAGTCTATTCTCCTGCCCGTTGCAGATGTTGGTTTCCGGGGTCCCCCCGGGCCCCCGGGGCCCCCGGGTCCAGAGGGCTCCAGAGCTCTGGTGTCGTACGCAGAGAACACACATCGAGACGCACTCCATCCACAGCTGCAGCAGTATGTCAAAAGTAAGTTCATCAGTCTACCACCTAGTGGACTGACAGTAGTGAGCACATACAAAAGAAGATAAACATGGACTAATGTGTTATTATGTATAGGATAGAAAATGGCCATCATAGAAACATGATAAAGATGTAGAGGCCGATGGCTTTGATATTGATACCATCTTTGATGTTAAAAATACCATCCATCTCTGCACGAGGAGCTTGATCGAGCCTGACAGCCCAGATAAGTGTCTCCAGCCCCAAGCTTGGGTGTTTAGTCTCCCTGGTGTGTCTCCAGGCAATGGTGGTCTGAGGGGGGGGATGTTTGGCCTCCCAGGCCCCCCAGGTCCTCCTGGACCTCCGGGACACAAAGGTGAGCAGGGTGACCCAGGCCACAGGCCCCTCCTCGACCACAGGACCAGCGAGGGACGGAGGTTGGCCGACACGGATGACTTGTCCGACATGGCGGTCAAACTGACCGATTACATCAAGAGTGAGTGCGCACCAAAAACAATGACTGTGGATGTCACAAGGGTTGTATTTCATATACCCATCATCCTCTTCCTACCCCTACAGCCCATGACTTGCTGAGAGACACGGTGCCGGAACGTTCTGAGCATGTTGTTCAGGGGCCCCCAGGACCCCCTGGGCCACCGGGACCCCCCGGGTTCAGCCATGGGCTCGGTTCCCATGGAAATGTCACTGAACTGGTTGAATACATCAAAGGTTGGTTCATAATCTGTTTACAGACTATAATATTATTACCTTTGATACTGGAGCAAATTCAATGTCTCAGAATAACGTATGGTACAATAACTTTTGGGGTTAAAAAAAAACCTATTGATTTCTGACAGGCAACAACACTACTACTTCACTCACTACATTGTGTAAGGGGCAAACTCTATTTTCTTCTTTACCCTTCCCAGCTAATGGAGCCATTATGGGACCCCCTGGGAAACCAGGCCAGAAGGGAGAGATTGGATTTCCCGGACACAAAGGTTATTGAATTCTGTATCTTGTCTCCATCATCACATCTCAATGTCTGGGCAGGCAAAACCCCAAGCAGGGAGGGTTCTACAGTACAAAATACTTCATCATAAGACTCCACCTAGTTCTGCAACAATAGACATTCTAACTCCACCCTCTGGACACAGGTGAACCAGGACAGCAAGGCATCATGGGAAGGTCTGGCCTCGCAGGGCCTGAGGGGCAGAGACAGGAGAAGGGTAAGAGAGGTAGGGAGAGACACCCACTACAAACGTGCACACTGGCTACACTTAACCTTAGTATGAAAAAGTCATGAACATCTTGAAGTCAGTTCTCTCCGTTGTCCCGCACTAGGTGAAGACACACAGGTGACCCACAGAAGGCGGAGGAACGCAGGTGTCTGAAAAGGAGAAGGGAAATCGACAGGATACACCTCGGGAAGCGACCTTTGAGCGATCGAAACCGTTTGAGAAATGTAAAGATTATGAGCAAACCAATGAATGCAGTGCGTGTGTCAGTGTGAATATGGCTGCAGGACTGTGTGAACTCTAGTTTTCGACTGTTGAATAGGGTTGTTCTCAGCTGATGTATACAGTATTGTTGAAGTCAGGGATTTTGTATAGTGTGAATGTGTTTCTTTATGGGTGAAACTGTGTTTAGGTCCTGGGGGTTTTTGACTTCCCTTCTATGCATGCTGATGGGGAAACAGAATTGGTAAAACGTTCAACTTGAAAGGGATTTTTTCTACTTCTATTTCTATTTTTTTTTTTACACAATATAAGCAATGCTGATAATGTCATCTGAATGTATTTTAGTGGTACCACTATGTAAAATAAAGCAATATTCTTTCTAGTTTGTTGATGTTGGGATCAGAACAGACATTTACAGGAAATTGTTTATTTACAATACAATGCCAATCTACAGTACAGGCATACTAAACTATATTTGTAGCCTTCAGCTTAAAAAATCATATTTTTAGGGTCATTCTTCAATTTCCTCAAACATTCAGTTCAATAATTATACATTTCAGAAATCGAACTGCAATCATGACAAGATAAACATGACATATTGACACATGATTTTTCCAATTATACGTTTCCATCATTTGAGATTTAATATTGCGACAATGTAAAACCTACAATACCGGTTTATAATAGGGTTTAGTAGATATGTTGTATCCTTATAAATAACTACTTGTACAGTATCTTTATGTAGTGAAAGGCGCACAGCACTCTTTCATGACATCATGATTTCTGTTTTGTTTACATCAAAATAATAGACCAATTATAAAATACCAATCGACTTACAGTTACTTCCTGCGGCCAATCAGAACAGAGAGAGATGGGACCAATCAGAGGTCATGATGGCCCAAACCAGTCAGGTCCATTTTTTGGAAGTACATGATTGCTATACAACTTTTTAAAACCCCATTAGAATTGCATTTAGACACAAACATTTCCATTATGTATTTTTTGCCCGTAATGTTTCGAAACATCAAGTGAAAAACGGTGTCAGAACATCTGCTTCATCTTTGTTTGATGAAATATATTTTGTATATCTGATCATGATACCGTCAATGAAAGTATAAAGGCCAAGAGAGTTGTCCGACTCCGAAAGCTAGGAATACAGTTTCTTCATATGCATCGTCAACATACTAAGGCTATTAACTAGTTTGATCAAATAGTATCATTGTTTAATGAAAATAACTTGACTGCTATGCAGGTATATTGTGCAGTTGAACGTATCAAGATCTTGCATTTTAGCAGGATGAAGCGTTAATGATAAACACGACTTGAAATTCAAACTAACTGCCTGTTTTATAACACAGACTTTTATCTACTGGTAACGCCACAGAACACAGGCATTCTGGAACCACAGTGATACCTGGTTTTTGCATATATAAACACAGTTTCAACGCTTTCTCCGCAATATGCAAAAAAGAAAAGATGAATTGTTAAATGAATTGGGTCAAATTGTTAAGAAGTCTGACAGAAAGGCATGCTAATTTAAAAAATAATATAAATAAAAAATCTGACAAACTACTGTAATCCTACAACTGTGACTATTTAATGTACAAACTAAAAAAGTATTCCAGAAGATAATCATGTAAAACGTTTTAGAGAGCTGCATTCAAAACCATTAGAATGTGGGAACTAACCCCCATTGAGAACTGCAATTGTTATTCTACTGAGCTAATTATGATTGCTTACAACTTATAGGATTCCTTCATCAAGGTTCATCATAAAAACCTTCCAATACCAGAAATGGTCAATTCTATTCAATAATATTATTATTTGTCTCTTACATAGACACGAATACAGAAATTCAAAATAAGTGGTTTATGAATGCCATCCTTCATTATCGTACAAATACTTAGTCGGACAAAAATTCGGCAGCAAGTGTGCTTTGTCAGTTACCGCTGAAATTCAAATAGCCAAATTACCCAGGCACTGGATTCTTAAAAAAAAAAAAAAAAAAAAAAAAACAATGAAAAAGGACTGCATCACTGACATAATTTGACAAAACACTGAGTTCAAAGCAGTTAAGAACCACCATCACAGTCGACAGTCTGATATTGAGAAAAAGAAAAAAAACCTGTAATGATGATGAATCCAAAAAGGGGGTGGATTTGCCATGGAGGACAGCAGGTCACCTGCAGCTTCTTGAGACAGGCCTCCAGAGACAGAGAGAGGTACGATGCAGGACCCTGTCACATGACGCCTGAGGGCCCACTGTGTCACCAGGAGACACGGGGCAAGGCAGCACAGGTTCAGTCTGTTCAGTCACTCATACTGTGTGTGTGTTTGTGTGCGCGCGCATCTACTGTCCTGTAGTTACAGTGTGTGTGTGTCCACTGTCCATTGTGTGCAAGCATTGTGCATGTCAACAGTGTATGTAAGCCTCCTTATCATGCATGTGAGCATTGGAGTGTATATGCGTGTATAACCTTGGGTGTGTGTGTGTGTGTGTGTGTGTGTGTGGGACCCGTGCCCATCACCGGCTGCTCCCTCAGAAGCCTGTAGAGTGGACACTGGGGATGGGGTAGAACTTGGATATGCGGCTCTGGGACGAGGGGTTAAGGCACTCGGACTCGCCACTCATCTTGAAGAACACTTCCTGTTCCTGAAGCTTCCTGGCAAACTCGTCCTCCAGCGCCTTGAACGACAACCAATCACAATGTGGGTCAGCTGCCAATCGTGCCGTGGACAAGCTCTAACAGTGTGTCAGTGTTGGGCCTCCCTGTCTAGGGCAGGGTTCTCCAATTCTGGTCCTGGAGGGCCGCTGTCCAGCACGTTTTAGATGTTTCCCTGCTCCAGCACACCTGATTCAAATGAATGGTCATTACCATGCTTCCACAGAGCTTGATAACGACCCATTCATTTGAAACAGGTGTGCTGGAGCAGGGAAACATCTAAAACATGCAGGACAGCGGGCCTCCAGGACCAGGATCGGAGAACCCTGGTCTGGGGGCTAGCAGGCAGGGGGGGGGGGGGGTGGGTGGGTCACCTTCTTCCTGGGCCGAAGCCTCTCCCTCCACTCCCTCAGCTCCTGGCTGTGCTCCTCGTCCAGCTCCTTCAGCTTCTGGGTCTCGTGCTCGATCAGGAGGTGGCACTTCTCGTTCTGACGGAACACGCGCACACAAGTTGTTACAGGCTGCTTCATAGTGATTCACAGGAGGTGTGTGTGTGTGAGTGAGTGAGTGAGTGAGTGAGTGAGTGAGTGAGTGAGTGAGAGAGAGAGAGAGAGAGAGAGAGAGAGAGAGAGAGAGAGAGAGAGAGAGAGAGATTGAAAGTGTTCATGTGTGTGTGTGTGTGCACCAGTGTGAGTGCGTGTCCTGCCCAGGCCTACCTGCAGCTGCTGCAGCTCCCTGACGTTGGCGTCACACTGCAGCTGCAGGTCTCTCATCTGGTTCTCGTGCTTCTGCTGCTGGTGCAGCCGCTCGTTCTTCTGTCGCTTCTCCTCCTGGGTGGCAAACTGGAAGACAAACACACACACACCTCGTTATTCGGTTTTCTATTCTCTCAAATTTCTTTCAGTCTTGAAGGTTGGGAGGTAGGAAGGACGTAGGACGCCATGACTGAAGGAAGGAAGGAAGGAAGAGAGGAAGGAAGGAAGGCTAAAACAAATGGAGGTAGGAGGGAAGAAGGGTCTAAAGGAAAGAAGGAAACAAAGAACCCAGTGAGTCAGGAAGGAAACTTAACATGGATGGCGTTTCCCCCCTCACCTGTTTGACCTTCTCCCTCTCCTGCTCAGGGGTGATGGCGGCCCCGGTGATGCGGAGGCTCTTCTTGAACATGGCCATGCGCGTCTTGGCCTCGCTGCGCTGGATCTTGGGCAGGCGCGCCCGCTCCTGGGTCTGACGGCTCTTCAGCTCCTCGATCAGACGCTGGTTGTAGCGCTGCATCTGCTCCATCTCCTGCTCCGTGCACACACACACAGACACACACACACACACACACACACACACACACACAGACAGACAGACACAGAGAGACTTCATGTAGAAACATCTATATTTACTTGTAGTGCTCTTCCGTTTTTAACTGGAACTTGGAGAGTTCCAGTTCCAGTAACGTTATAATTTCAATTGTTCTGTTCGTCTGTCAGACTTACCTTCTCATGCCTCTTGAGCAGCTGGTGTCTCTGCATGAAGTACTGATCCTTGAGCTGCTGTTTCAACAGCTGGTGTTTCTCCTGCAGGTGGCGCTCCTCCAACTCCCACATGGCCGCCTCCCGCGCTGCACACACACACACACGCACGTTAATATGTGTGAAAACACACTGAACACGGAAATACTGCTCACATTTTCAACCGCAGAGATCCTTATCGCATATTTGTGGTAGTCAAACTGGATCAAATTTCTCTGGTCTATGCTGGTACCTCCTCTCTTGACCTACTGCGAGTTTAATATCTAACTGAACTTCCTCCGACACACTCTGAAGTAGGAACATCAACCTGAGCTCCCACAACGCTGGCTGAGTGGGTCTTCTGGAGGGTATGTTTAGTGTAAACCCAGGCCAACGTCTGAGCTCTGGGATCAGGAGTGTGTCCGAGTTAGCGTGTATCAGCTCTGCGTTCGGTTCAGTTGAGGGTCAGGGAGTTGGGGCCTGGGTCCGTCTTAGCAGGAATTAAAACACAAGACGTCAGGCTCACCCCGCGGCTTCAAAGAGGCCGTTTGTCCTTCTGCTGTGTCACTGTGAACAGCGGGTGCTGGTTGTGCCTTGCCTTGCCCTGTAAGCCTACACTTGCTGTTGCTTTGTTCGCAGTGTAGGAAAAGCATGAGCCTTGTCTCAACGCAGCTGGATGGTAAAAGCCAACCCGCCTTTGTCTCAGAGGTAGAAACCGTTTAACTCCACTATAGGTGAGGTACAGCAGGTGCCACCTGTTAGTCCACCTAATTATACATTTGTACCGAGCTAGCTACACTATACATATTTATTTTTCTTTTAGCGAGCATGCATGGAGAGCCGTCTGCCTCTGTACCTCGGAGGAGCTGCTGCTTGTGGTTGAGGCAGTCCCTCTCGATGGTGGCCAGCTCGTGCTTGTGCTGCTGGATAATCTTCTTCAGAGCGCTGTCCAGATCCTGCTGCTGTTTCTGGAGGAACTCCTGCTCCTGAGCACCGAGGGAAGGAGAGGGAGGGGTGTTAGTACAAACAAGCGTTTACTTCCTGTTTGTGATGAACGGCACACCTGGGGAAGTTAAACGGCAGAGGAGGCCAGAATGATCACTCCAGAGAACACGCACACCAAAAGGAGATTCTGTCCGTTTGATAGGCTACACCGAATTGCTTGTTAGCTTGGATAACTTGGAGTAGCATTGAAATGAACCAAAGAAAAAGGTTACAGGAGAGATACCCATGACAGTGGCAGATCAGAAAAAAATTAATAAATGAAAATGTTGTCCAGAACGCCAACAAGGGAATAGTCAACCTCCATTTTCCCCTCATTACTGGACCTTGAGATCCCCAGACACAGACCCCCCCCAGACAGACTGCCAGTTTCATCCCATCTGATGCTAAAAGCCCATCAGTGCACAACAGAGTTGTAATCAGATCATTCGTATGGGCAGGAAGGTTTTTAGACCATAAGGGGCCATGAGTTAGCACCAGGCTAGCCACACTTCAATTCACCTCATAAGATGCTAACAAGCTAAACACCAGTAATTAAGTCACCAGTAAGTGTTTCTTTACGGGTTAAGAAGACAGTCAGATGCTGTAATCATCACCATCAGTATCAGTTATGTATGGGCGGATGCTAACTATAGATAGCTTTGCAACGTCAAAGAGGTAATACAGATATTTTTTACTATGAGTCACAGGTTAGCATCTGTTTTACCCCGCTTCCAGTTAAATTGTATGGAGATTAGCACTGAGCTAGCAGGAGAGGGTGGCACGGTCACACAGCCATCTGTGTAACGGGGTCCTTGAGGGGCTAAATGTTAGCATAGGAGTTTACCTCAGGGTAAGCATGGCTTTACCTACCCCAAAACATCAGTTTATTTGATGTTTATTACGTTGTTTAAGAAACACGTACTTGTGAATACAGATATGAAACTGACTGATGCGTGTGAGGGATCCTCGGAGTGGTGTGCCAGACGATCTGACAACATGCTGTCGGTTAGGCTACAGTAAGGTGGAGTTTTTATGTAGACCGAAATCCATTAAACTCGTACTGGTTCTATATATGAATTTGATATATTTCCACTTTTTAGCTGACTCAATATACACTCCATTTTCGTTCAAATCAATCACATTCTATGACCAACATCGGGAGCTCTGGAAAATAACAAGGAGAGAAAGAGAAAGATCACCCACACAACAACACACTTCAAAAACACCCAAGAAGAAGCATCTCTCCCTCGAGGTCGATGAGTCGGCCCACTGACAACAAGGAGAGCGCTGAAGAAGGCCGTCAAACCAACCAACAGGCCTGGATCAAACATACAGCGTGCGTTTCATTTGAATCAGAATTTGGCACTGCGTACCTTTTGGACCGCTGCCCAGTGGTTCCGTATTCAAGAACTCAACTAAATCAAGTTCACCCAAAGTATTGGCAAATAGTATCTGACCCAGGTCTGAAACCGAAGATGAAGAGTTGTTTGGGGGGGGGGGGGGGGATTGCTTGACTTACATCCTGTATGGGGGCTTTTACAAGTGTACATGAGGACAACTGGAAACACTGAATCATGACATGGGCCACTACCTGTAAAGAGGAACAGGTTACACTCCTATTGGACAACACCCTCAGTGGGCTGCATGCTATTCACCCAGAAAACCTGGGTGGCTGGGTCAACCACTGAAAACCCTTTGCCCATAATCATTGAAAGTGAAACAATATATTGATAGATCGATACATAAGAGGCTGGAGGAGAAGTTAAGTAACAAAACGTAGGATTGTTTAGAGGCGTTTTATAGTAGAAAGGAGAGAGGAGGTCCTGGCATTCAATGCTTTGCTGCTATCCTGGTCGAAACAGGAATACAGTTCCCTGGATAATTGACTTTCTGAGAACCACAACAACACTACAAGTCAGAGGGGTCAGGTGGCTGAGCGGTTAGGGAGTCGGGCTTTTAATCAGAAGGCTGCCGGTTCGATTCCTGGCCGTGCAAAATGACGTTGTGTCCTTGGGCAAGGCACTTCACCCTACTTGCCTCAGGGAGAATGTCCCTGTACTTACTGTAAGTCACTCTGGATAAGAGCGTCTGCTAAATGACTAAATGTAAGTCTACTAAGAAGGGAATATCTTGAATGAACGAGATGTTGGTAGACTGTTCCGTGATGTTAGTAACCTGTAGCAGGGAACTCAGTCCAAGTTGGAAAGCCACACCAGAGTTTAGTGACAACTCATGTTACCTCTTCAGATGGGCTAAGGATCATATCCTCTTTTGTACGCCTGATAGCGTTTCTCCGCTGCTTGGCGACCAGCTCCACTACCTGTTGTGAATGCCAGCAGCAAATGGACGACAGGGATGTGAAAACATGCATTAACAACCATAGATATATATAAAGAACGTCCGCACATGGCGGCCATCTTGCTACAGTCAACTCGCTCACCCATAACATTGTGTTGATGCTACATGTACTTTTTAAATGACCATAACTTGCTCAATTTTCAACCGATTTTTAAACGGTTTGGTTTGTTATCAACGTCAGAGATTTCGGTATGCCACTGCATACTTCTATTCTATAAAAAAAAAAAAAACATCATTATTCATAAGTATGCAGTGGAATAACGACATCTCTGACGTTGATAACAAACCAATCCGTTTAAAAATCGGTTGAAAATTGAGCAAGTTATGGTCATTTAAAAAGTACATGTAGCATCAACACAATGTTATGGGTGAGCGAGTTGACTGTAGCAAGATGGCCGCCATGTGCGGACGTTCGACTCCGTTGTCCGGCAACGCGGACGAGACATCTACCCTTTATATATATATCTATGTTAACAACACCCAAGGCTCACTTTCAGTAAACCAACATGTTGACGAGTAAACAACCTTCACTTTTACCATCCCCCAACGGGGCACATGAACGGGGTTTCAGAACTGGACGCCGTGTCATAACCAGCTGTCGCGTAACCCTTCTAGTTAATCCATATCAGACCCCATCAGAGTGACGCAACCCTAGTTCACCTTTCCAGATCCCGCTGTGATACTGTTGCTTAGAGTAGATTGATGAGAGTTGGCAGGGCTGGACTGATTAAGGCTACTCAAGGTCCATTACATAAACATCTAGAATCTAGCAGCTCAATGGGTTCCCATAAACACCAGTGTCTATGAATAGGTCCTGAGCTGTCATGGTGGCAGGCTTACCCTCTCCCTCTTTATTAGACTCATGTGGGATTTTGGTAAGAGAGGCGAGTTAAATACTGTGTCCATATTGGTCATTTAACTTTCTCTCTTTTTTATTGATATTTTTGTTCTCTCACAGTCACACACACACACACACACACACACACACACACAAACACACACACTTCCCATCCATATCCTCCCAACCACACACTCTTCTTTTCCCACCCCACCCCACTCTCTCTCTCTCTCTCTCTCTCTCTCTCTCTCTCTCTCTCTCTCTCTCTCTCTCTCCCCTCACCTCCTTCTTGCGGTTCTTGAGCACGTTCTGGAACTTGGCCAGCTCCTTCTCCTGCTCGGCCTTGATGCGCTTGGCCTCGTCCCTCAGGCGGTTGGTGTGTTCCTGCTCCAGGCGCTCGATGGTCTGCTTCTGCTGCCTCTCCAGGTTCTCCACCTCCTGGTCGTACTGGCGCTTCTTGCTCTGCGGGGGGGAGAAGGGGGGGAGGGAGGGTTGGGTCGGGGCGAACACGAAGGAGAGCCTGCGTTTGCCTTCCTTCCGAGGCTTTCGAGCGAGTGAGGACATTTTCGGTTTGAAAGCCATCGTCATTTCCTGCAAGGGGCTCGCAAAAACTTGGATCCGGATTCTGGCTGATGCTGACGGATGGATTACGTTCTTGCCTCGGGGGGGAAACCCGGCATAAAATCCTAAAATCGCAATTCTGGCCGAGCACAAAATCGCATGTAAAAGATATTCACCGTTGTCTTTCGGTCGGATCCTGGGCAATGCATCCCTGCCTCTCCCTCAGTCGAGAATACATGCTTTCTCTGGCTTGTGGCTAGCCTCTAGTTTAAACTGAGTTTGACTGACAGGTCGATTTAAGCAGTGGCCAGGTCCAGAAATAGGTCCTGGGGGAGTGACGATGCAAGAGCCGCCTAGAAGGATTAGAGGCATGGAACTCCTGGGCTGGCACAGACTGGTAGAAACACAGACCGGCTGGGCATGAACTGGGCAGAGCTGAGGAGGGTCACACAGGGTAACTCCAGGAATGAGGAGCGTGCGACTGAATCTAAGAAAGCAGGGCTGAGTAGGAGTACCATACCAGGGGTCGTGCATGAAAATAGAACCAAAACGTAGGTCTATTTATGAGACTCATTATGACTCAAATTACAGGGATTTAACAACTTGGCCTCAGGCTATAAACTTGACTATTGGTGAGAGAATCCCTCCTGGTTTTCCTGCGGCGGTCTCCCGGGCTCTGCCCACACACGGGGCCGGTGGGGGAGGGGGGAGGGACTCACGGTGGTCTCCTGCTCGAAGCGTCGGTAGATCTGCTCCTTCTGTTGCTGCAGCTTGTTGCTGAGCTGCTGCTGGGCCCTCTGCTCCTCCTTCTGCAGGAGGCGCAGCTCCCGCAGCTCCTGCCGCCTGGAAGAGGGGGAGGAGGGGGGGAGGAGATGGAGGAGGAGAGGAGATGGAGGAGAGTAGATGGGTTAGGGAGAGAGGGGAGGAGATGGAGGAGGAGGGGAGGTGGGTTAGGGAGAGAGGGGAGGAGGAGATGGGTTAGGGAGAGAGGGGAGGAGGAGATGGAGGAGGGTGAGGAGGGGAACGGGAGAGAAGGAAGGAGGAGATGGAGGAGGGGGAGAAGATGGAGGAGGGGGAGATGGGAGGAGGAGGAGGAGGAGGGGAGAGGGGAGGAAGAGGAGACGGATGAGGGGAGATGGGAGAGAGGGGAGGAAGAGGAGATGGAGGAGCGGAGATGGGAGGGAGGGGAGGAGGAGATGGAGGAGGGGAGGAAGAGGAGATGGATGAGCGGAGATGGGAGGGAGGGGAAGAGGAGATGGAGGAGGGGAGGAAGAGGAGATGGATGAGCGGAGATGGGAGGGAGGGGAGGAGGAGATGGAGGAGGGGAGGAAGAGGAGATGGATGAGCGGAGATGGGAGGGAGGGGAAGAGGAGATGGAGGAGGGGAGGAAGAGGAGATGGAGGAGCAGAGATGGGAGGGGAGGAGGAGATGGAGGAGGGGAGGAAGAGGAGATGGATGAGCGGAGAAGGGAGGGAGGGGAAGAGGAGATGGAGGAGGGGAGGAAGAGGAGATGGAGGAGCGGAGATGGGAGAGAGGGGAGGAGGAGTTGGAGGAGGGGAGGAAGAGGAGATGGATGAGCGGAGATGGGAGGGAGGGGAAGAGGAGATGGAGGAGGGGAGGAAGAGGAGATGGAGGAGCGGAGATGGGAGGGGAGGAGGAGATGGAGGAGGGGAGGAAGAGGAGATGGATGAGCGGAGATGGGAGGGAGGGGAGGAGGAGATGGAAAGAAGGTGGGAGCGGAAAGAAGGTTGAGGAAGGGAGAGAAGAAAGGAGGACATGAGGAAGGGAGGAGAAGGAGGTGATGGCGCAGGAAGTAGCCTCAGTGTAATCTCTGCTTTGTTTGTCAGAGGAGGGTATCAAGTCACACCACATTCTCAGTAGAGCTTATGAGATGCACACAGCAGTAAAAATAGATCCCTCATCAAGGTAAAATAAGGTATGTGTAAAACGATGAGTCATGTCCTGAATATTTAAATCGAGTCAAAACATGAGGCGTGAGAGGGCTGTCGCACCAAATATTTGCATAGTTTTGCATGGAAAATTCCCATTGCGTGCAGACAGGCAGTTTACCTGAGGAACCTCATCTCCTCGTTTTTGGTGTCGTTGTCAGTGACGATCTTCGAAGTGGTCACGCTGACCTCGACCCCGTCCACCATGAACTTCCTGGTCTTCTTCAGCGTCTTCTTCTGGCGCTTGATATCCTGGCACGACAAAAATGGTGGCAATCAACGTGGTGTATATACACCTAAATCAAACGACAATTCATCGGTGCTATTCTTTCGGGAAGGTAGAGTAGCATTGCTAACCTGTATGGACACAGTTCCCGGCTCCTTGGTTTTGGTGAGGAAACTAGAGATGGAGAGGTTGAGGTCTAAGCTGCTGTTATCGGCAGCCGAACCACTCCCCGAATCCGAATCCCTCTCTTTCTCGTTCTTCCTTTTCTCCGGAGCGACCTTCTGCACCTCCACAGGTGGTTGATCTTGCTCTCTCTCCTTTGCCCTCTCTCCGTGCTCTTCATCCGGGGCCGCTGGTGATGGAGGGGACGGCTTGTGCTCGTCGGGTAGCGTCAGGGTGACCCTCAACCCTCTCGTGAGCTCCTCGTCGGTGGGTTGGGCCGGAGCTTCCACGGCGTCCATCTTTTCTTCCTTGACCTCCGACCCTTCAGCCTCGTTGGTCTGGACCTCGGCCGTGTCCAACTCCTTCTCCTCCTCACTGGCTAGCTCCAACTCCTCCATCTCCTTTACCGGTGGAACCGGTTCCTCGGGTTCGACTGGTTTCTCCCCTACGTCCGGTGAGGCAACTTCTTCTGCTTCCACAACCACCTCCTCATCTTTCTTCGCCTCACCCAGCTTCGGTGTCATCTCCCCGTCCTCTACTGGAGTGCTCGGGGTCTCCTCCACCTTTGCCACTTCAGCAGGGGCAGGAGGAACCTCCACGGAGCTTGCATCTACAACACGGTTCGCCGCTGGTACGTCGACGGATGACGGGAGAATCACCTCAACCTTCTCAGGGACAGACTCCAAGATGGAGGGAGACAGGGGAGTCTTCTCATCCTCAGAACTTGCCACACTAGCGTCTGATGGGGCACGCTTGTGACCCTGAGGTAAAAACGGGGGGGGGGGGGGGGGATTTAGTATCTCAAGTTCAACCCACTCAGTTGACATAGTTGAATATTCAAATATAGCATAACACAGCAGCGATTAGAGAAGCTCTCGCAACAGAGAATGCATTTGACAAAATTCAGGAGTCAAACATAAACGCTGTAGCGTGAGCTTCAAGCCTTTTCATCACGTCAGGTTTGTGACGTCACGACAACCCTGCTTCAACCCACCAGCTGTGTCTCCGTGTCCTCCTCCTCCTCCTCCTCCTTGTGCTCCTCGATCTCCTCCGTCACCTCCGCCTTGGCCTCGGCGATCAGCTCCCTCAGGGGTCTGCTGTCCGTCACGCTGCTCACAAATGGATGCTGCACACCGCATGCACAAACCAGACGCCATACTGAGCACACGGAATAGGACCTTTTTTATTTTATTCAATTTTGTGGCGTTCATAAGTCGATTTTATTCAGAGTGATGTGCATGGGGGGGATTTGGACCTGGGATCTATTGATCTGTCGTCAAATGGGCTACTACTGAGCTGTAAACATCCCATTTTCGGACAATATAGGCTATTCTGATTGAAACATCAAATGCAAATGACATTTTTCTGTCATGTCTGTTCCATTCTCTGTATGAAATCGTTTTGAGACTAGAACGGGAAAGTCGACAGAATGGTGCTGACTCCACAAATCTACTTACAGTTTGTCACACAAATGATGTTAATGCCCAGCTTTTGAAATCTCGACAAAGGCTTCTTAAAACAAAACAAAAGCAACCAACGATAGTGCAACAGACCTACCTTCTTGGGCTTAGACGCCTGTTGCACATAATATATCGCCGGCCTGAAAATATGCAGCTTCTTGGATATCAAGACGGACATGGGCGGCAGACTGGTGTTCTGTACTTTCAATCCCATTTAGATGTTTCGCTTTTCTTCCCAGAAAAAAAATAGAATCCTCCTATAGTATCCTGCTGCCGTACAAGCACGACTGAAGTCTGGCGCTAGGGACAAACTCCAAACACGACTTATCTCTTCACTGTCCCGCCCTTCATTCTCTTAAGTCGGTAAGTAACCTGGCCCGTGTTGGCAGCGGCGCCTTAAACCCTCTGGAAAAGAAAAGCCTGTTGTGCTGACGTAGACAGGCGAGAGGAGAGGGAGGATGAGCCGCGGAGGATGAGGGGAGGGAGGAGGAGGGGAGATGGGTTAGGGAGAGTGGGGAGGAGGAGATGGAGGAGGGTGAGGAGGGGAACAGGAGAGAGGGGAGGAGGAGATGGAGGAGGAAGAGGAGATGGATGAGGGGAGATGGGTTAGGGAGATAGGGGAGGAGGAGATGGAGGAAGGGAGGAAGAGGAGATGGAGGAGCGGAGATGGGAGGGAGGGGAGGAGGAGATGGAGGAGGGGAGGAAGAGGAGATGGAGGAGCGGAGATGGGAGGGAGGGGAGGAGGAGATGGAGGAGGGGAGGAAGAGGAGATGGAGGAGCGGAGATGGGAGGGGAGGAGGAGATGGAGGAGGGGAGGAAGAGGAGATGGAGGAGCGGAGATGGGAGAGAGGAGGAGATGGAGGAGGGGAGGAAGAGGAGATGGAGGAGCGGAGATGGGAGAGAGGAGGAGATGGAGGAGGGGAGGAAGAGGAGATGGAGGAGCGGAGATGGGAGGGAGGGGAAGAGGAGATGGAGGAGGGGAGGAAGAGGAGATGGAGGAGCGGAGATGGGAGAGAGGGGAGGAGGAGATGGAGGAGGGGAGATGGGAGGGAGGGGAGGAGGGGATGGAAAGAAGGTGGGAGCGGAAAGAAGGTTGAGGAAGGGAGAGAAGAAAGGAGGACATGAGGAAGGGAGGGTGAGCAGGTGTTGGCTCAGGCCGGGCCTTGGGGTGAGGAGAACGGGTGGTCACTAGGGAGGGGGAGGAGTGGAGAAGCAGGGGGGAAGGACTGGTGTGAAAGGGGGTGGGGGGGGAAAGGATGCTGGGTGGGGAGAGGGGGGCGAGGCTCGGGGGCGTTGCGTAAAGCTTCACGCTAGCTACGCGTACTCATGGGTCTTGCGTTTGTTTGGTGCGTACCATGCGCACATCTCCCCAGGTCTTGAGCGGGCGGGTATGTGAATACCAACAGAACTGTGTCTCTGTACTTACAGAGGGGTTAAGAGAGGGAGGAAGGGGGTCGTGGTTACCTGTACAATGGATGGCGAGGGGGGAGGTGAGGCGAGGGGTTCACTTACCTGTAGAAGCTGAGCTGTGTTCCATCTGTTGTCCACGTTCTTATCCAAACACCTCTTCAGGAAATCACTGAACTCTGGAGACCTGAGAAGCAAGTTGGAGACATGTTTAAGTTAGTTTACGTCCCAGTCATTTTAACCTGACTCTCTAGATGGTTTGTTACACAGACATAAGAAACGACTTACATGCTACATAAAACACGCTATCTCTCTCGCACACACACACACACACGTCCAGTGACCATGGACTCACCATCGTGACGGCTGCATCAGGGTAGGAGGGTCGGCCTTGGCTATTTTGAGGAGGACTCGCATCGGGTTCATCTCGTGGTTGGGCGGTTCGACCTGAGCCAGCTCGATCAGGGTCACGCCCAGGGACCAGATGTCAGCCTTGTAGTCATAGGGACGGTCCTTAGATGTCTCACACATCACCACCTCCGGAGCCATCCTGGGACCAATGAGAATTGAGGATTTTAAGAATAGTTTGGACTTTGTGTGGAACTTTTTATTTGTGCAGGTTTCGATAGGTGTCCATGAAGAAGCGTGAATCTTCTAGAAGATATTTCTCCCTTTGTCGTGGGTGACTCACCAGTATGGCGTCCCAATGAAGGAGTCTCTCCTCTGCAGAGTTTTGGTGTTTTTGGCCGACACCCCAAAGTCAGCTGGAAGCCACATGTAATTAGAGACAAACAGATGAGACACTGAAATGCAGACAAAGCTCATTTCATCGACGACAACAACAAACCCTGACAAAGCATCACCACCGATTAAAGTAAACAGGCGACCCTATGCTAATCTCGTTAGCGTAAAACAGAGAGACCTATGCTAATCTTGTTAGCGTTAAAACGGAGAGACCTATGCCGTAGCCCTGCTTTCATAACGCCTACATCTGGCCGGTGATGCCAGGTTGCGTTCACGCTGCCCGCCACTCGTCGTCACAGAGTTTGTCCCCGGGCGGTGCGTGCCACATGCGGACATCAGCCATTTGTTCCGGACGCCTCGGTGTCAGGTCGCGCGAGGACACACTAGGCCCCCCTGTGCGTGCGCAATCACAGCGGCCCTGTTCCCTCCACCAGTGATGACTCACACCAGGAACGATCTGGATGCCTCACGGCGGCAGCTGTGGCAGCTTACTGTGCACAGCGCTGTGTGAGTCAGGGGGACAATACAATAAGCTGCCTCATGCTGTCCAACCCAACAAGCTGGCCGTCTCTACACTCTAATATGACGCTGCAGGGGTACGTGGGATGTTAGACTGTGGCACATGCACTGTAGTTGTGATTAATATACTTTATGTTATTCCCTTAAATGTTGAAAAGGGGCAGTGTGTCCAGGGCAACGACAAGTTTCATCTATACATCAGTCTTTTACATTGAGAACACAGGGGGAACATAGTTTCCATAGTTTCCGCATGACATTTGTAAAAGTTGCCCATCAAAAACAAATGCTGGAGTTACTTAATACACTGATGAAATCTGGTCATCCTAAAACATCTGTCCTCTGTCCTCCCACAAGGTTTCAAGCAAGTAAGATTCAACATGTGTGTGTGTTTGTGCTCTGTGTGTGTGTGTATGTGTCTGTGTGTGTATGTGTGTGCTCTTTGTGTGTGTGTGTGTGTGTGTGCTTCTCTCTCTCACCCAGCTTGACGTCTCCGTCCAGAGAGACGAGGATGTTCCCAGCCTTCAGGTCTCGGTGGATCACCTTGTTGTCATGGAGATAGACGAGGGCCTGGAGGGTCTGCTTGCACACCACTCTAATTTGAGGCTCCGTCAGGGGCCTTTCCAGCTCTGGACACACACACACACACACACACACACATTCTTAGAATTCCTTTCTCAGTCACACACACTCTTCCTCGTAGGCACTAATAGGACTGAAGATCATATTAGGACTAAGCTGGTTTACCATTTAGAAAACATCGAATGCAGTGCATGGGAGGTCTTTTTTTTGTAGCCCGCTCTGTGCCTGTGCCACGGTCGGCATGACAGCATCACTGACGTCGAGTCTCGGCTTTTGCTGATTCGTTTTAAACGTTCGCGAATGTTTTATTTTAAGTGTGGGTGCTGCAAAGAATGCTGACTCACCCAGCATCACTGCGTCCACCGCTCCGCCTGCACAGAACTCAATCAGGATCTAGAGAAAGGCCAAGAGAGACACAGAAAGAGGGAGAGACACACACAGAGAAGGAGAAAATGCTTAGTTGATACATCTCCAACATGACTGTGAGCTGTATTTCCGATTACTAAACCACAGAAGGGAACAGCAAGCATTGTATTTTGCCTGACAGGAACAGTGTCACACCGACACCGTGTCCACTGTCGGCATGGACACGATTCAGCGCGATGCCACGTAAAGCAAGCTGCCGTGGCAACAAACACACAGACAAAATTTGCAGCGTTAATGAGCGTAAGGAGCAGTAATCCCTGAGTTTCCCCCTCAACACACAGGTATCCATGTTACAGAGCTCCTTCCTTCCTGTCTCTGATCTGGCTTTCCGGTCTTCCGATCCCATTCACAGGGGTCTTACAGGTTCTCAAGGGGCAAACATCCACTTAACTCTACCCATCCAATCAGTCACTCCACATTTACAATCAACAAGCTTAGCCAGAGACTTGATCACATGACCTACAGCACCAACTTGACCAGTAGCCTGTCTGCCACCCTACTTTCCAGTCCCATTCAGAGGTTTGCCAACATTTGTCATTTGTCATGACAAATTATTTAGGGACGGTCATCTGTTTTGGCCCTGGCCCAACTATCTGAGACAATTTAGGAGTTACTGCAGTATGCTGATCCCTTAAAGGGTTTTAGAAGTTCTCAAGATGGCCGCTGGTATAAGAGGATTGGCCAGCAAGAAGGCAGGCCGCTTTAAGGAAGGGCTTCTCACAGAACCATAGCGCCTCTAGCCCCTGGATAGAAACGTATCCCTTCTCTTCAAACAGGATTAGGAGGTTTAATGCGCAGTGCATATAGTTAGTGGGTTAGTCTAACAGTAGCTACAGTTAGCTAGCTGGCTAGGTATTTGTGAGAGCGTGTTAGTGTAGCCTAGCAAGAAACTCGAGCCATTGCTGATCAACAATAACGTAATAATCAATTGTTGTATGATATCTGGCATGGGATGAGTCATAAAGGGCCATTCGTTTTTTTTTTTTGCATGATCTGCTGGCACAGGAATACTGACACATGTGATTGACAGTTAACACCTCACTTCCTCATAGCCCATCGTGCAGGCTGGTCGATCAGCATTCTGTGAAAGTTTATATTTACACCCTTATCGTTCCCATACTATCTTCCTGATGCACTTCAGTGGAAACAAAAACAGCCTTCAATAGCTTTCAGCCTTCCGTGAAAAACAAAACACGAGACTGCTGAGAGCCCTGGTCCTTCAGACAGTCTGGTCCATTCACAAGGGGCAGGATCATGTTGTATCTCTGTAGGCGTGCTGTTGTTTTAACACTGCTGGCTTTGCACAATAGGCCCCACAGAGTTGTCTGTACAGTGGGGGTGTACACAGAGGGACTACAGAGCAACGACTGCACATGTACACACACACACACACACACGGAGCCATTCACAAGGTACCGAGGCCATACGTGTGAGAGCACCCACAACAACAAAGGTCATAGGTCAGTGATGTTGCGGACGGGAGTCGTGCAATGGTGTGAGAGCCGTGGTGACAAGTATGGGCGGGAGGGAGGGTGACTGAAATGCCAGTCGTGCAAGATGTGCTAAGCACAACAATATCTCCACTCTGGCCTCTTCGTGTCCTATCTACACCGGGGAGAGTGCCGTGTAAGCCCAGATAAAAATCAATAGACAACCTCCCATTTGGACTGGAGCCATTGTTCAGCAGACAATGGGGAGGAAAGGGACCGAACACTGGCTTGATAACGCGCTGTAACCAAACACCCAGGTAATTATTACATTTTCCTCATGACTGGAGACGAGGCCTCCGTTTACGCTGTTGCTGGGATATTTCGATGCCGGCCAGAGCCTCATACTTCTTATTCTTCTACTTCGAGAATACCCCCTCTCTTGTTCCATTTGGCCCACTTTGCTGAAGACTTGTATCAGATAGCACAAAAGTTGCATTGACCTCCTAAATATAGATTTCTTCCGCCGCCCGTTATTCAATAAACAAGGCTTTGATCTTGCCTGAGAGGTAACTAATGATGTGATTATAGATTCATACAACATACTACAGAAGTAGTAGTACTGTACTAGCTTGTATTACTTTAGCATTCCTATATACATTCACATTCACCTGCCACTTCTTTTAAAGCGATGTAGAAATAGTGCCTACTAAAGTAACTGCAGAGTGTATATATAAGTAATTTACCACGACTGAATGGAACAAGAAGACTATCTAATGACTGGATAACGATTTGGCTAATCTCTGCACTTCCTTAGTGCAGTACTGGATTATTAATGACCACTTTCCCTCAGCAGTGTGCAGCAGACACCGACTACCACAGGTGTTCCCTGGAGACAGTCACATGATGCCTCACTTACCTCATCTAATGAGAATTCACGAACCTCAACCTCACTGAGAATTAAAAACAGAGCAATAAAAACAGAGATATGCCTATCTGTCGACTCCCAAAACAAACACAGAAGACATCTCTATAGACTTCTCATCCGGTTTGATGATTAACATGGACTTTGGCCCCAAAAGTTGATGGGGCAGGTTTTTTTTTTTTTTTTTTTATCATCAAGACTCACCTCAGCCTACAAAAGCAGAAGAAGAACAATCGACATCAGCTCTTGACTACAACCCCCAGAGCCTCCTCCTGGTCCCACTCACCCACAGCTTGCTCTCATAGTAGAAGGCATCCAGCAGCTTGACGATGTTGTGGTGGTCGCAGGAGGCCAGGATATCGATCTCCACCATGTAGTCCTCCAGCTCCTCCTCGGTCTTGGTGTCGATCACTTTGGCTGCTGCCAGGATGCCTGTCTGCTTGTTCTGAGCCTGTGGAAGCAGAAGAAGAAACGCGAGGAGGGGCAGAGAAGGACGGGGGAGATGCAGTAAGTTGGGGTTCATTTGGAGTTGCCTGAGAGGAGGATGGAGAGGTTCTGCGTTGTCCTCTCCTTAGCACCAGAGGAGACTAGACTTGCAGATGAGCACATTTTTATTGGACATTACTAACACGTTGTTGAGAAAAAAAAAAGAGATTAGATATAATGCTGCACTGGGGAAGTGGGCCTTGTGATATGTTCCTATTCACATTATCTCTGTTTGCTTTGGCCCTTCTGGAAGCAGGATGTGCTTGATGGGGTCGTCGTGGTGACATGGGATACAGCCACTTCCTCACGACTTGGGCGTGTCCTGAGGTCAGCATGTCCAAACAGCACTGACACCCAGCACCCCCCCCCCCCCCCCCTCCGTTAACACATCCAAAACACAATTAGTGTTCTAGAGCTTCTACCATTTCACTACTGTGAATCGATGGGGAGGTTGGAGACAGTCCAAGAGTGAGTCATCACCTAGACTACAGACAGGAAGCAGGGTACAGTTACTCTGCAATTTCCAGGGTACTCGGTCCGGGCTGACTTCTGTAAGTTAGTCAAACATTCACTCATCCTAATAATTACAAACGAACGCTGTTTCATTGGAAAAATGTTGCTTCAGATTGAGCCTACTGTGGCCACATAGGTTTTTAGGGTGTTTTGAAAGGACTGTAGGCAGGCTACACTGTAATTATTAACAGAGAAAAACATCACAGGATCCTGAACAAAACTAAGTACCGGGCCTTATAATAAAGCCATTACACAGGTTCCAAAATATAACACAAGGCAACAAACATGGTGGTAATTGGGTGCTCAGTTGCATTCCCTGAAGCCCCCTGCTCCTAGACTTGGCCAGGACCATCATGGGAGATCACATTCAGTGTCACTCACACAAATGGACCTTTTGGATCTGCCCATGCATTGAGGTCACTGAAAACAGAGGCATTATTAAAATACTTAATAGGAATTTATCTCACACCCTAGTTTTCCTGCAGTTGGAGTAGAGAGGGGGAAGAGAAACAATGGATTTGCTGGCTGTGTGCTGTGTGGATATGGCCTTGCTTAAGTATAGGAAAACAAAGTTATAATTGTGTAGGCAGTAAGGTCCAGAGGTGAAGAAATATGCTAAGACAATTTACAACACTGGTATTGGCACTTCGCTTAGGTCGAGAGCTATGAGCTATCCTACAAATCGTACAAAGGTTAGCATGTCAGCGCAATCACAGAGCGCACTACGTGACTGACTTGTCCTCAAAACCCTTTTCTGGATCACTGTTTACATAATGTGACGAATGTGATGAAGCAAAGATGTCCAGACAGCATTGACCCAGTGCACTGTCGACTGACGACTCCTTACAATAGAATGATATTAAGTACCCAATAACCTACCTTGTACACTTTACCAAACGCTCCATCTCCAAGTTCCCCGATAATGTCCCATATCTCCTCGGGATTCTGGTCCCGGTGGACGTGTTCATATTGCTTTTTCTTCTTTTCAGCACCCAATTTGAATATTTTACGAAAATTAAAGAATGACATGCTCATGCCTAGGGTGCTTCTTCAGTTGGAAAGGTGACAAAGGAATTAATCTCTCTGGTGTCACTGAGGCTTGTATTGGGCCTATTGCATTCTACTGTATGGAAACGAATAGGAAATATACAGTCTTTGAAGAGATCTTGTAATCAATATCTTGTAGCATATTCATTCAGTAAAATATTTACCAAAACTTAATAGTTGAGAATTCCCAATCAATACCATCAATGGCAATATCATCAACCTTATCCGAGTTTAAATAATAAAGATTCTTCGCACATCATGGTTTATCATTTCCTGTACCAGCAACAATGTAATTCGCATATTTTGTCATTGTATCCGTTCAGATAATGGACTTTCTCGGGGTAAAGTACCACGCGAAGCTCTTGTTGTTCTCCCAACTCTGAAACAGACTGGCCCGAAAACGCAATGCACTGGATATCTTTCCTTAGCCAAAAAGCTAAATATACAAACTATTGACGTCTTCAAATAATTAAATTCCAAAGGAAAAATTACACGTTTCCTCAAAAGTCAGATAAGTGTGGAAACCGTAAACACCAAACGTCGGTATACGGTAAAACCAATCTTCTTTTCCTAGGCGAAGCACGGGGTCTAGTAATCTAGCGGATTTGGTGTCAAAGGCGCGTTCATGAGCGCGCACAACTGTAGTTCTTTCTGTTCAACTGAGGAATGGAACCAACTCATATCAAGAGCATTGCTGCCCCCAACAGTGCTGGAGAGTCGGTCAGGATCCGGACCTATAGAAGTAGTCGAAGTTTGTAGCTAAATAATAATAGCATAACAATAAAATAAAATAATGTTTACGTGTATGAGCATGTCTACAATATTGTGTAACTCAGTGATCTGTAAAAAGAAAGATGTCTTTGTGAGATTGTATTTTTGGGGAACTACATGTCCCAGAAGCCTTCACTGAACGTACACGTAAACGTAGCAATCGTTTCCTACGCTCAAAGTTCATGATGTGCAACATTGTATCGAAATATTTGACTCTTTCTACCCTAAACAACTCTCTGGCAAGTAAACTCAAACATCAAAGATGGATTCAGCAACTAAGTAGGGCCTACACGGAGAAGTTTTGGGTGTGTTCATCACTGAATTCAAGTAACAAATCAAGTTCATCTGGATTTTGTTTATTTTGGATAGGCTTTCAGTGTAGCTTTTCATATGAAGGTAAATTAGGGTGTAACGATTCGTGTAAAACTGGATGTAAGCACGGAATAAATGAGTTAAAAAGCGCAGAAAAGATTTGTATCTTCGAAAAACGATGTTTTATGTTATGTGCACACGAGGGCAGTCCATTGAGCAGAATATCCTTAAGTGATTGGTTAGCGAATTTTGCGCGTGATTAGTGGTTAAATTACCTAGACAGTTAGCTTCAGCTAGCTAATTTAACAAGTTATGAAATGCAACCTGCATCGATGGATCCGGGCGAGGAGCCCCCGTCTATGCTTTGGGGACTGGACCCAGTCTTCACCGCCTTTGCCAGATTGTATATCGAAGACATCCTTCAGATGAGAGAGAGCTGTCAAATTCCTGGTATGGAATGAAGGAGAGTTTGTCTCGCTCTCTGTTTATAACATCGGTTATCAAGGTAGCTAGGCTAGCTGTCTAAGCTATAGCCTATGTTTCACAGTAGCTTTAGTATCACATTGCTGTTAATAATCGCTAGATGCTCTACACACGACAGGAATCTACTTCTACAACTCACATCCAATCTACAAAGTCGATGTTCTTGGGACTGTGGTGTACAAAAGAGAGAGGGAAGACTTCTTCTGTTATGGAGGTTAGTGTGATGCGAAAAGGCACTCGTTGGCCTAAGTTTGTAAAATAGGATTCATATCAGAACAGGGTCTTTATCATAGATTATTAATTCAAATCGTTTGTGGGTTATAATTCATAGTCGATGATGGCACGGGTGTCATAAATTGCCTCTGCTGGAAGAACGAAAAGTGGAGGGACCAGACTGATCCTGGTAAATGTAAGTTCCCGTGTCAGGTTTGTGTAACAGCACAGTGTGCAAAACAAACGTCTCAAACAAATATCATTACAGTTCCATAGATAGATAAATGGTACTTTTAATCATCCCCTCGGGAAATCACAGCCGTTATCAGTCACTTGACAGGCCGTTGTCTCATCCCTAGCTTCCTCCACGACCCTGGGGGACTGTCCTGGAGGTTTTAACCCAGTCAAGGAGCTGGAGAGGCTGAGACGGGCCCAGTGGACCAGCTCCCACCTGGAGATAGGGGAGCTGCTCAGAGTGAGGGGGCCCGTCAAGACCTCCAGACAGCAGAGAGAGATCATGGCCTCCACATACTGTGAGTGGGAGAGGATGGATACACACACACAAACACAGCATTTTGTGTTAGTGATGATAGTGCAACTGGGAACAGCACAATTACTTGAATAACACACACACACACACACAGGTCCCTGGAACAGTTCCATTAACCGCCACACGTGTGTGTGTGTGTGTGTGTGTCCAGATAAAGTGAGTGACCCAGTGATGTCGGTGCAGATAGCTTGGATGACGGAAGTCCCAGGGCTATACAGACAGTGCTACGATAAACCGTTCAATCCGGAGAACAGCGCTCAGGGCCCCCAAACTGCAGGGTAAGTGGTCCTAAATACTGCCTGTTGCGGTTAATGCAATTAGAGCTCATTTGCTCGACCCCATGGCTTGACCCCGTTTCTCCAATCCAAACGGTTCCAGTCTTTTGATTCAATTGCGAGCGATGATGCATAGTCTACAGAGGAGACATCTGTTGATTAGCTGCCATAGATGGACAGTCATGGGTACTTCAGTTTAAAGGCAAGAAGACAGTGAGTATTGGCTGTGAGCTTCTCTAATATTTGACTTTTATCCTTTCCTGTTTTGTTTCTGACAACTTTGCAGTGGCTCTGCTGCCTTTCTGCTTGGCCAGGCCACTCGCGTGTTGAAAGACTACCTGAAAAAGAAAGAGGTTTCGAGGCTCAGACCGTACGACGTTCTAGACCTTCTGCAGCCTCTGGTCACCAGCCGACCTCAGCCAACTGCCACAGACCGGGTAAGCTGCCGCAGCAAACACTGTATTAGCATTGTTTCTCATTGTCACTCTCAATCAGAATCAGCTTTATTCGCCAAGTAAGGTTGCACAAACAAAGGAATTTACGATGGCAGGAAGGTGCAGAAAGGCAGTACAACATTGTACTTCCCCCATCTATTTGCTCAGTATTTGTGTTTGTGTTGTTTTTTTCAGGTTCACAGGTAAATAGCTCGCAGGTGTCAATTAAACCTGGTCCTACATCAGTGTGTGGATTAATCACTTGTTTCTCAGAGGTTTCTTCATGGTCTTTTGGTGATGTTAGGAGCCTGTGGCGGGCCCGTCGGCTTCGAAGCGGCTTCGCCAGCTCCTGAAAGAGAGCCTGCAGGTCCTTCAGGACGAGGGCGTCGTGTTCCGCAAGGTCAAGTCCCAAGACGAGGTTTACCACGTGCGTCACCGCCGCCGACATCCCACTTCTGTTTGTTCGAATTTGAATCCCCTAACGGTTGCCCCGAAACCATTTGAATTTGTGAAATGTGAGTTGGGGTCAAATGTGTTGGACTCCTTTTAGGTGACCGAAGGGGACAAGGATCTACAAATGACAACCAGAGACGTCATCAGGGAGGACTCGAGAAGAGAGAAATGTGAGGTTTCTGTTAGTCGTTTCAGCAGACGCACGGACATATCTTGCGGTCACTGACGGTCGCTGTTTCTCCCACAGATGCTGAGAAGGGCTGCCATGTTCTGCACATCCTCTCAGGGGTGAGACAGAGGTACAGCCCAAACATGAGCAAGCCAGCCATAGAGCTGGTCCTAAAGGCTCTGGAGTGTAACAGTGACATAATAAGCACTAGTGAAAACCACTACACCATCCTCTGACCCCACAGAATATCTTTTTTTTTTTTTTTTTTTTTGTGGAATTATCCTTCACAACTTTGACGAGTACATTAGTCACGATAAACGTTTGACATGCCTTTAAGTTATTTATTGATTACGTTTCTGTAAATCCTATTTAGGATGGACATTTGAAACTAAAGCACGTGCGTTTTATCAGAAGACCTTGCATTTTATGTGCACAGGGGGGCAGTATTTCGTTGATAATTAACTCTACCGTGTGGAGACACACGCTGATTGGCTATTTCAGAAACATCTGTATCCATATCAGAACCTTCATTAGAAAAGTCTAGGCTACTGACGTCAGTGCCTTGTAAACAGCCAATTACGTTGTTAGGCTCGTACTTTTGCGTCAAATTAAACATCGGTGGAATAAACAGCAACAACCAAGTGGGCATGAGACTTAATGCAAATAGCATCCATTGATTCAAATCCATATCATGTGTATGCTATCCAGTGATTACATTCTGTGTTTTCTAAATGGAATAAACTGAGCTCTATGCAACAATACTCCTCCGTTTCAGTGTATTGTATCTGTCAGCAAATTTAACTTTTCTGCGTTTTTTCTGTAAGTCTCCAGGGAGCCTATCTGATTTTATACACTTAATTCATGGGCACCGAATATCATTTCTTGTCCTTTTAGAATCTCGGTAACAAAAAAACAAGGTAGGCTACTTTTATATAACGTAAATAATTTTCTTGTGAACGACCTCATGTTTTCGCAAGCTACTGTACTGTATTCCAAGTAGCTCATACGCTTCTGAAGCCCATCCCACACGATTCCCCAAATTCGCTCGGGGTTTGGCTGCTTGCTTATATCTGCGGCTTCTGGAGGGTGAAAAGACGGCTTTTTGCATTCCCCAAACCATATAGCCTACAGGTATTGCCCCCCCCCCCCCCCCCCCCCCCAGTTTAAGGTTTTGAGGACGACACAAAGGAACTCGCTCCACTTTTTCAATTTGAGGTGACCGCCTCCTCAGCATGAGACCGCTGGCCAGTCTTGATGTGTCCAGCGCGAAGATCTCGCATTAGGAAACTGCCACCATGCTTTAGTGACAAAGATAACAATTCTTGATTTAAAGAGACTGTGATAAGTTTTCCTTTGGGATTGAGAGGCTACATTGCGTCAAGCGAGTGTTATTTGACAAACGGTGAAACATCAGACTAATCGCACAGGACCATTATCCGACAAAACACCAAATCAATGATAGTCTTTTCGATTTTCAGCGTATCAAGACTGGCCGGTTAAATACTACAGTATTTTCTATCAGCTATTGTTTGTGTGTGCGTAGCCATACAATACATCAAGATGCAGTTTCGGACAGTGTTGGATGTAAAAGTCGTGGACGTGGAGAAGAGACGCAACCCATCCAAACACTACGTGAGTAGCTATCAATAATTCTGCAAAAGCTTTACCTGGTCCCGCTCAAATCCTAGCACTGGAACTGTCACTTATTCCCAGACTGACAGAAGGCTACAATTCTATGGGATTATATCTCAGTATAGGATTTAACCCCAAATCCATGACGCTTTCATTAAGGTTCTGAATTGATTGCATCACGTCAGAATAGGCTGTCATGGTATAATAGTATTATGAAATCGTCATCCTTATTGTCAGTTTTTTTTATAATATTGAATGTCTTTAGAAACACATAACTACTCTGTCTGACATATGGTGGCTATCATAGCTCACTGGCACACTACTGTATCACGTTTTCAAGTGGAACTAAACCAGTTTTCCAGACCGAAGGATTTCCCAGAGGACGTTTAGGGCATGGTGTAACGAGCACAACCAACCCGTTAGGTCGCAAATCAACATCCTAAGACCTGACAGCTTATTAGGTTTTTGCAAATTGAAAAACTAATTGCAAAAAATTGTCATTAGCAAATACGAATGACTGACTGATTCAATGTTCTCCTGCCTTCCAGAAACATGGATAGTGTACATGCAGGCCAAAGTAAATGACAGACGTATACAGCCTTGTGTGCTCATGCACTGCGTTCCACTGCTGTCTCTGCACCCATGCAGTTCAGAACATATTTACCCATCAAGACATGCAAACTCTCAATGTTTATGACATCAGTGAAATGTGCCTATATCATAGACATTATAATCAATAACTCATTTGTGAAGTGATGGGATATCTTGAGATCTCCTGCACACGCAGCCTCGTGTTCTATACATAGCAAATCAACAGCTGTCATGAAAGCATGATCACGCTGATACGCTCTCTCAGTGCAAACCTTCGAGTCCTTACAATCACAAGCGCTTTGGATTCAAAGTTGCGCGTGTACATACGAACAGTCCATGTAAGGTAGCTAACCCTACGTAATGTAAACAAACATGTATACACGTTTCCACAACACAGCATCTTGGATCACTCGGGTCAGAGCACTGTGGTCTACGAGACAGACTGCGTACGGCATGATGTTGTTGGTTGTCATGTCAGCCTCCCAGACCAGTGTTCCGCTGTGTAGGACTTGTGTCTCGAAGGGCCCTGTCTCTGGTCTCGTTTCCCTAGCTACCGTCCCCGGTGACCGCGGCCAGTCACTGTGAGAAGAAACCAGAGAGTTAGAGAGAGAAGGAAGGGGGGGGGGTGGAGAGAGGCAGGGAAGGTAAATAAAGAAAGGGAGAGAGAGAGATGGATGAAGTGAGAAAAGGAAGAAAATAAAGAGAGAGGGAGGGAGGGAAAATAAAGGGAGAGAGATAATGGCGTGAGAAGGAGATAAAGAGAGATGGATGGAGGGAGGGAGGGAGGGAGGGAGGGGAGAGGACAGAAAGAGACAAAGAGAGGACTGGAGAAAGAGAGAGAGAGATGATCACAGAGAGTGGGATTAGAGGAAGACAGAGGGAGAAAGAAGGAGAAGAAGGGCACTATACTTATGTAATTGGTCCTGTTAGAGACCAACGCCGAGAATGCTTACCCAGAGAGAGAAGGGTGTGAAGAAAATACAAGTCCAAGCTTTCGAGGAAGAAGTGCCGCCTGGTCCTGAGGGAGACAGAATGGACCTCTGAGTGGCTCCGACACATAGATTACACCCCAAAACACTGCTTCCTTCTTGACCGGGGTGGGGGGGAGGGGGCGATGATAAAGAAAGCAAGGTAAAAAGAGAACACAACTGTGTTGACTTAAGCAATTCTGTCACAGAGCAAGTCCCAGTCCCAGTGCATGAATACACTACACACAAAAGACACTCAGGCTATTGACGCCAACAGGGGGCTAGTGTGTTTTATTTAGCTCTGTGAAACAGGTCCTCATAGTGATGTTCCACCACTTTAGTATTTATTGGGCTATCAAAAATACAGCATGATATCACAGTGCACAAAGAAAGGTCCCTGTTTTCAAATGCGTCCTGACTTAGGAACGCATGTTTAGAGGGCACTTTTATGAGACTGGCTTTCTGGAAGGGCCATTGTTTGGGGACGTTTGATGACTCCAGGCAGGACCTAGCAGGAAGGAGGATGGCGATCCTGCATGGTGTGTGTGTGTGGACGGGGGGGGGATGTGTGTGTTTGTGTGTGTTGGTGTGGAGAGGGGATAAGGTATGGAGGAAGGAGAGAGAATGAGTGTGTGTGTGAGAGTGAGAGAGAGAAAGTGAGAGAGACGATTATGGAGTCCAACAGGAAGGACCACGGGGCTTCGGGGCTCAGTGTGTGTGTGTGA
Organism: Osmerus eperlanus; assembly: GCF_963692335.1. Lineage (NCBI taxonomy): Eukaryota > Metazoa > Chordata > Actinopteri > Osmeriformes > Osmeridae > Osmerus > Osmerus eperlanus. Next base: position 10,955,546 of record NC_085039.1, read on the forward strand.
GTGCGTGCATGGTGTGTGTGTGTGTGTGTGTGAGTCAGGGGCTGCATTGCTGACGTCTATCAGTGAAGTCATTGTGCTAGCAGTTCTTTTCACACGGGCCTAACCCTGTCAATGACAAGAGGCCTTGAGAGTGAGTGGGTGAGTGTGTTTGTGTGTGTGTGTGAGTGTGTGTATGAGTGTGTTAACTCCGGAACGGATGTTGTCCTTTCACTGTTATTACCAGCGCACATGTTGGTGACTGTTTCATGTCTCAGACAACCAGATGCTGTCAGAGATGGCGGCGCGTTTAATTTGCAACGCAACAGTGGGCAAATCTTCATCCGCCTCATTCGCTCAAGTCCAAACCTTCACTGTCGTTCAAAATCACCAGTTCCGTGGAAGCACCCGTTCATAGTGCAGCCATCCAACATGTCCTCCTGCTTGGTAGACGCGGGCAGAAGTAAAGACTCATTCTGGAGAGTTTGAACACATCTCGCCGCTGCACGCTGTTTGTGTTCAACAGGGAGTCAGGTGGCTGAGCGGTTAGAGAATTGGGCTAGTAATCAGAAGGTAGCTGCTTCGATTCCCGGCCGTGTCAAAAGACGTTGTGTCCTTAGGCAAGGCACTTCACCCTACTTGCCTCGGGGGGTTATGTCCCTGTGCTTACTGTAAGTTGCTCTGGATAAGAGCGTCTGCTAAATGACTAAATGTAAATGTAACAGCCCGCCTTTCGCACCGGAGAGGCCGTCACGGAGTTGCGTTCATGACGGAGGGATAGAAGACGTGTGTGGCCGTCACGTACAGGGTGGAGTAAGCTCTGAGAAAATGTCCTGGGGAGCTGTACTTCAACCCAGCAAGACCATTGTTACTGTGTGTGGGCTTGGCCAGTCAAGCCTGGGACAGCAAGACTGGTGTTGGACCTCAGTACAGCAATCCTTGAATAACTTTTTCCTTCCAAAAAGGCTTCTTATGCAAACTTTAGTCTGAAAAGAGAACCCTTAAAGAATCCACTTTTCAAAAAAAGGGTTTTCAGAAGCAACTGGTTTCTGTGTAGAACCTCAGCCCTTCAAGAGGAACCCTATTGGAACCCTAGGTTCTAAGAGTGTACAGGTTGACTAGCCTGACCAGTGTTCTCTATGAAGTGGTCACTGTGTTTAACCAACACGTTGCATTAGAAACATATGTTTTCTTAGATCTGGTGTTTGGGATTGTCATTTGAGAAGCCAGTGTAGATTGGGACTGATTCCGGCACAGCCCGTTTTAATTGTTCTCTCTCTTGACGGTACATGACCAAGCTGAAAAGAGGGGTGGGAGAGAGAGGAAGTGTTCGCTGAATCGACACTTTTCTCAACCCCCCCCCCCTCTCTTTCAGGAAACTGCTGTTTGCCCGGCCCGCACTTCCTACGCCCTATGGAGGCTAGAGACGGGAAGACCTGATTGGGTGCTTCCGAAAAACCGGAAGAGTCCATAGTTCAAGGAGGAGGGGTGGCCATGAAGGGTAACACTGGGAACTATTCTGGCAGCTGTTATGCAAACCTGACCTCAAGGGGGTTTCCATGCTATAGTTCATGACTGGATCTGGACAACACTTGTGGATGGTTTATAGAAGGCACAAGCTCCCAGCTATGGTCACCCCCATCTTGGCATTAAAACCTTTTAATATATTATTACAAAACTGCCGCAACCTATTAGTAAAGGCACATATTTAGCCTAGCTGTGGTTTGCTTGGAAAGACATCACTCCCCTTTGGCCTACCCAATAGTATTTCCACTCCTTTTCCCCTTTGTAGTTCAATCCCTTCTACGTAGCCATGTGAAAAAGAGTTTGGGTTTTAGGGAATGATGTCTCCGGTAAGTTTTATATGTTAAGTTAAATATAGAGTTTTAGGCGGGGTTGTGCACAGTTAGTGGCTAGGCCCACAGGCTCCAGTTAGTCCTCAGCAAGCAGTATGCTTCGTGGCTTCCCCTTCTGCCTCGAACCGTGAACCTTACAACAAGGATCCCACTGACACAGTAAGTTCTCCAATCTGTCCCTCGTCATTTAATGCACAAAGTAGTTGTTTTCTGTGTCTGTGCCACATATTGCAGCTTGTTATTGCAGGGGGAGTGGTGGTGGGGAGGGGGATGGGGGGGGGATGGGGGGGGGACTCATTTATAGAACGGTTGAAGAAATCTGTCAGCTTGATTTCTTTTTTTTATGATTCATGGTTTTCAACAGTGGAATGTCACGAAATAACCAGAGCTCCAATTTTCTCTCTCATAACTATTCATGCCTTTGTGCGTTTTCTCTGTTGCTTCAATACCCACTCTTGTCTCCTGATCTTTCCCCGGTGTGGAGAACGACGCATGAATAAGGTCTCTCTAGCCGTATCTGGGACGCTCAATTCATCACAGACGTAGGAGTGTCGTCTCTGTCTGTTGTCTGCCGTCTGAATCTCTTTACCTTCAGCCTTTGACTGGCTTATCAAACCCTCTCGGCTGGAAGGCTGGTGAAATGTTGTGTTGAGGCCATGGGGCAGTTGGAGACACAGTGCTGTAATATTACCTTTTCCTGACTGGTTAATAATATATCGGTGTCTTAGACATTGTCAGATCACATTTAATCATGTTATTTTGCGTTCCCCTACCTATTTGTCATTTGGTATTCTTCGTTTGGACGATGTGGTCTGTTACATGGGGATTTATTCTCGAGGCAAGCCATTGTTTCTAAATACCTCCACAACCGTTTCAGCTCGTAACACCTTCCTGCCTCTAAATCTAGATGCAGGATGATTTACCACAACAGCTAATTGTTCAGATATATATCTGATCCAGCTTTATGACTGGACTGTCAGATATGGTTATGCAGGAAATGCTTAATCTGGTTTAATATGTCTAAGATGTTTGTATGGTTGAGTGTGCCGTAATGAAAGGTAGTATCTCGCACAGCATCAAGGCCTTTGCAGGCATAGCCAGCCCAAGTGACCCAAGTGTCTGTAACTTTTTTTTAAATATGTTTTTTTGAATTGCTGCCATGTTTTATTGGTCTAGACATTGCATAGCTTTGTTGTGTTGCAACAACTTCCATCTGTGTGATAAGCTCTGACCTCTATCTCGGAATGACAAAGATCTTACATTCCTCAAATGTTTTGAAAGGTAGCGGTGGGGACTCTTCGCTGTGTGTGTCTGATTCAGAAAGCCTTCGGGTGCAACAATAAATTGGGGAAACTCAGTCATTACCTTTACCAGCTTGTCTACAAAATGGTGGAACTTTTGTTCCACATGGATTGTTCTATGATTCATTTTAGGTTCTCTAAAAGAGACGATTTAGATGGTTTTGGCAGTGCAGCACACTCACGACTAAACGCACTTGGCAACATGAGTCAACCCACAACATGTCTGCTGTCTATTTTAAACGTTGCAGAAATACGTGACTCGAGCTTGAAAAAAAGAAGCAGAGTAAATAACCTCTGAACCGTCACACTGGATAGCAGCTCGAATTCAACACCGTGGATCAAATTAAGGACTCCTCCCCAGGAAGATACATTGAATATTGCAATTGAACAGGCTCATTTGGATGGATGGTATTCTCTTAAGAATGATGTTTATTTCCCAGATGGTTAGAAGGCTTTGCACATTAGACATGAAGTGTATCGAACCAGTGTTCTGGAACAGGCTCGGGTGTTTGAACCGGTTGCCTGTGAAGAGACAGACTATTTTCGTGCTGGAAGGGCATTAGGTTTAAGCTTGATATTTTGGGCGTGGACTGGGGATGGTTCTGTTTTCCACTGTGGTCGGTCTGTGTTACCATGACAGATCCATCTGCTTCTGGGGTTTGGGAGTTTTTTTTCCTGAGTCTGCATCTTTCTCCTCCTCAGTCTGGCCCTAGACCAGCAAGGTTGAGCTCCATGGTCAAATTAAGTGGTCAAAAGGCACAGTAGTGGTGTTTGTGTCTGTCTCTGTGTGTGTGTGCGTGTGCGTGTGCGTGTGTAAAGGAAGATGATAATATCCCAACATGCCATTCAGGTCACAAGCAGTTTATAAAACATACACCCACTTGAGGTAGGGGAAGCCCACACACTGAGATATCTGTGGTCAAACACACACACACACACACACACACACACACACACACACACCCTCCCTTGCATATGATGTCAGCTAGATACTGTAAGTCCATATCTGTATGGATTGCTATGCACTGACGGGGGAAGATATTCAAACTATTTGGGAGATGAACACTAACCATGTCTGAGTCCGTTCCTCTATCTGAATGGCACTGTTGACAAGTTGGGAAGGACTAACTCAACCCTTCACTCATTCCTCTGCACAATCTATCTTCTAACTCTCAAATATTTTCAAGTATGTCTTGGCTGTATCTGTTGGGTCATTTTTCTTCTGTATTGAACATGCAACAACTCAAATACCCAAATGTTAAATATATGTAAAATGTAAAATATGCTATGGCAAGAGGTATGTCATCTGGAAAATGTCATAATGGCCCTATGAAGTAATTGCACATCATATCAGAGGAAGTAATTGCACATCATATCAGTTTTGTGTCAAGAGCAATCATCTACACACACACACACAAACACACACACACACACACACACACACACACACACACACACACCAACCCTCTGGCTCTGTGTTCGTACCAAGGCCATACGAGCATAGCATGACGGTTATTGTAGTTAGCGCCTGCATTTGGGAATGCTAAGCTAACGCTAGCCCCTTTCATGGGAGAGCAAACCTTAGCATAGCATGGCCTTGCGCCAGCAATAGCTGGTGTCTCTCCAGTAACAATAAGCCCTTAAACACTTTGTTCTGGAGACCTCTTTTGTTTCGTACGGCTGGTTTTCATACGTCAGGGTCTTTCACTCGACCTAATTCATCTTGAGCTAGCATGGCAGATCTTGGCATGTTGCTACGGCCAGTGCAAAAGATCAATCAGGAGGATAGCGCTTGGCTAGGTCAGGGTAGAAGAGAGGCTAGAATGAGAGAATTACTGAAGCAAGTCAGTAATCAGTTCAGGTTTCAAGGCTTACTTGAGGTAAATTGGTCTTATGTTCGCGAAGTTGCGACAATGGACGAAAATGGGCAAATTGTTGCTGCTGTCTCAATGGCTTGGCAGTGTGACTGTAACATTTTGTGAGGTCGTAAAAGCAGTTTCGTAGGTGGCCTTAAGTCTTTAGTTTGACTAAGTGGCAGATGTAAACATGTTTGACATGCTTATTGAGTATGAAATATAATGCATTGAACGTCCACAAACGTTCAACCTTTTGTGTGTTTACAGAAATATGACTTAAAAACAATGTTGAGGGTAACAGTAGGTCACAATGTCTTTAGCACTATAGGCCTACATTAGAAACAATGAACAAACTGTAGATTTACTATAGGATGTAGATGTGGTCCAGATATGAACACAAACATACAGTAAAATATCTACTCCAATCAATTTAAACAATGTCTGCATCCCAACTCTAGACTGTGGTATGAACTAGTGCACTCTTTCACAAGAAACTCCAGGCATAGGGAAAGAAAAACAAATACAAGTCTTACAAGATTTCTCAAGTCTATCTTAAGAATTCTCCATCATCAACTCTTAGGTCTGGCCCACTCAAACCCATCTGGACTTCCGTGATGGGAAATGGCCAAGGCCCTTGATAGGCTTCCTATGTTAGTATGGGTTGGAGATGATATCATCATCAATTACCAAGCCTTGGGTGCAGGACAGGGCCGTATATCTGATTTCGATTCACTACAATAGCTGAGGCGAGGGCAGAAGGTCAGTGTGATGACAATGAAAATGAGATCACCATCTTGTCCAGCCCCCGATATTGTTCACTGACAGATAGATGGGTGTGTCATTGAACTTTGAAGTGTTTTGTGATTTGTGCCTTGGTGTAGCCCGAGCGTGTGTGTGTATGTACTGTATGTGTGTGTATGCTGAGGTGCATATTCATGATTGTGTGTGTGTGTGTGTACGTGCAGTAGGACGGTGTTGGCAGACAGTGAGACAGAAGATGTGTGTGTTTTGCATATGTGTGACGGAAAGGGAGAGGGAGGTGTTTATGTTTGTGTGTTTGTCTGTGAAAGAGAGAGAAGGCGAGTGAGAGAGTCTGGAGGGAGACGGCATGTGTCCTGTGTTTTTAATGAGAATCCGCGGCGCTAACTCTCCGTTCCCCCCTCTCTTTTGGCAGGTGTATCTCATCAACGTCACCTACTCCGACACCACCTCCCACGTCATCTACAGAAGATACAGCAAATTCTTTGACCTACAGGTAAACCATGTCACTCAGAAAAACAAACAACCCAAATGTACGGTGAGACACCGTTGATTTTGCAGACCGGCCATTTCTTTGGGGGGGCGCTATGGCTAGCAGTGAGATTCTTCTCTGAGGACGTCAACTCTCGTGTTCTCCACGTCTATTTGGTGGAGGAATCAATGTGTTTTTCTGGTAATTGGCCTGCGCATGGGGGTGGCACTATTGGAATCTCTTAGCCTTCACACAGAGAGAGAGAGAGACAGAGAGAAAGACGGAGGAAGTGAGAAAGAGAGAGAAAGAGACAGAGAAATAAACATGGAGGGAGAGAGAGAGAGGGAGAGAGAGACAACGTAGCCCTATGCTTTGCTCCGACAAAGACGCTCTCATCTCAGCTCCTGCCGTGGCCTCAAAACGTCAAGGAGCTGACAACCTATTTTATAGTACAAGCGAAATAAAAGTCGATTTAATGTAGCATGTTTTATAGCGGCTCTCTGCAGGGATTGGGAGCAGGGAGGTGATTGGTGGGCTTTTCAAATATAGGCTTACACGAGTCTCCTGTTGGTTCTGCCTGCAAGGCTTCTGTGTTTAAGATGTCAAGGCCTCTCTTAAAGACCTTTGTTTTCTTTGGATGGGAGTTCGGAGTGCGGTATAAGACCCTGCTCCTGTGTCCTTCAGGTGGATTCGTGTGTGTGTGTGTGTGTGTGTGTGTGTGTGTGGGGAGAGAGGTTTTGTGTGTGTGTGTGTGTGTGCGCGCTCAAGTGTTTTTTTTTGCATGTGTGTGTTCTTGGAAAGAGTTTCTGCTTCATTTTTTCTTTGTGTGTGTGTGTGAGCCCCGTGCACTACGCACCCAGGCCTCTCTGTCTGCGAGCTGATATGTTGTGTATGTGGCAGCAGAAGTATCGGGGTCTCCGGGCCATGCTGGTGGGTATGAAGAGACCCATAGAGAAAGACTTGTGGGGGCACATCTCAATAGACTTAGTGTGCAGTTTTAACAGGAAATGATGTTTCAATCAGGGGAGGAAGGCAACCCTCCTGAAAGGTCCCATTGATAACCACTGGAGCGGTGTGCGACGGAAAATGGCCTCCCCCGAGCAACTGATTACTCCCAACGTGGAATAAAGCGAAAGTAGGAAAATAAACAGCCAGCGCTGACTGATGGGGTCTTGTATCTCACTTTCACCTCCTGAAACCTCGGAGATATAGGTGAGCGCCCTGGATGTATGTCTTCCACCTGAAGGTGTTGAGGCCTTGCAGACCTGCCTAACACTAAACATCCACAAGCAAGAGGCCTCAAACTGCACCAGGAGGAACTAATGATCCCTAATGGGTCGTGGATGGTTTGACACAAAATCACTTGGGCTGTCACCTGCTCCAAGATTGATTTTGTTAGCTCTGTTAGGTGGAGGGGGGGCATAGGTTAGCTCTGTTAGGTGGAGGGGGGGCATAGGTTAGCTCTGTTAGGTGGAGGGGGGGCATAGGTTAGCTCTGTTAGGTGGAGGGGGGGCATAGGTTAGCAGGCTGTGTCCACAGTTTATTGTGTTGTCAGAGAAAGCAGCACTCACAGCTTGACAAAAGCTAGACTATTCGACGCTTGTGATGAATGATGCCCATAGAGGAGATCTGGTGTAGTACCTTGAGTCGGAATTTGACCAAACTTTAATACAAGTACGCAAGTAAAAGCTCTTTAAGGACGTGAAACCCTAGAAGTTAGTAGTAGTTTAGATCCACTATTCCTATTTTTCATAGCTTTTTTTCCCATTAGAACGCATGCCAATTGTTTTGGTGAGCCGTACCTTTGTGAACCTACAAAACTACAAGCTCCCCTAGTCTATAACACAGAATGAAATGGAAAAGAGAACTGTTCACCTTTGGGGTCTTATTAAGAAAAGTCTCCCGCCTGGATGTATACACTGGAAAGTTTCGAGTATTTTATCTCTCTCCTCCTTTAATCGGCCTGTTTCATCCTGTTGTTTTTACAGAATCCTGAAGCATGTTGTGTGTGTGTGGGGGTTAGTGTGCATGTGTGTGTGTGTGTGCGCATGGGTTAGTGTGTGTGTGTGTGACCACAACCTGGAGCTCATCCTGTCTAAACATTTATCTGGTCTCAGGATCCAGTTGTTACTAGTGCATTCAGCAAGCCCCAAGGACCTGCACGGCTGGTCCAGCACCTCTGTACCCTGGTCCTAGCTCTCGTACAGCTCTGTAGCATCTCACTAACCTACCCGGGGTACAGACAGCTGGATTAAAGCCTTCTGAAAAGAGCCAGTGACAGAGAGGATTTTCTCTCATCGTATCTCGTTTGAGATTGACAATATTAATACAAGGGCTTAGTCTGCTGTATGTTAACAGCGTTGCCTATGGGGACCATTCAATGTACATGCACATGCATTTTGTAGATATTCTCTAATTGCACACACTTCAATATATCGCCGACATAACAAGATCCATTGGAGACGTGTCATTCTGTGCCCTGTGACCTTTGACTGTGGTGTTGAGGTTTTAGACGACCAATAAACTCACCTGGTGCCAATACTCTGCATTGTGTGTTATGGGTTTCAATGAGCAATCTTACAGATTTTCAAGCTCTATTCGGTGCATTTTCTAATCCAGTGATCTTGAGTACGCATGAGGGAGTCGTTAATATGGAAAATAATGAGCATGTTGCTATACTCATCACTGAGTAGCGTCCATTAGTCGCAAATATAAATTATCTGTTAATTTAAGTGGGTACCAGTATCACACTAGAGGGAGACGCTGTATACCTACTGTTCCATTACGTTTCGATGAAATCGTATCGCTCAATTTCAGGGTCTTTGGAACCGGGGGCTGTGCTTCTGAGGGACGTCTTCGATATTCTCGTCTGCTGCCTTTCTTCATTTTTGGGGGGGTTGCTTGAGGGCTTGACAGGTCCAATTGAAAGGGGTGCAGCGGGGAAAGACACAGATGAATGAGGTGCAAGGGATGGAAAGAATGAGTGGCAGGTGGAATCGAATGTAAATTGCAAGTTGTGCGGGTGACAAACCAAAACTCTCTTTTCGCTCTCTCTCTCCTACACTTTCGATTTGACGCTCGATATCGCTGCTTTGATGACTATTTGAATATGCCGTATAAGAAAAATAATTCAACAGCAGCATAATTATTCGTTTATTTATTGACGTACCGTTTAAAGCTAACAAGCCGCCTGTGTGGCTCTCTTCCTGCCTCTTGAAAGTAGTTTATTTCCACCAATGGCTGCAGCACGACCAGCTTACTGCGCTCAGGATATGACTGGACCGTCCTGAGTGTTCCTGTTCACGTGTGGCTCAGTGTGTGTCAGCCAGATGGGGCCGCTTAGTCAACCAGTGATGAACTGGGCGTGGACCAGTTAGTACAATAAAAACGGTATTTTCCAAGAACAAGGAACGGAGGGATGATGAGGACAATGATGAAGGAGGGATGATGAAGGAGGGATGATGAAGGAGGATGATGAAGGAGGGATGATGAAGGAGGGATGATGAAGGAGGGATGATGAAGGAGGGATGATGAGGACAATGATGAAGGAGGGATGATGAAGGAGGGATGATGAAGGAGGATGATGAAGGAGGGATGATGAAGGAGGGATGATGAAGGAGGATGATGAAGGAGGGATGATGGAGGGATGATGAAGGAGGGATGATGAAGGAGGATGATGAAGGAGGGATGATGAAGGAGGGATGATGAAGGAGGATGATGAAGGAGGATGATGAAGGAGGGATGATGAAGGAGGAGGATGAAGGAGGGATGATGAAGGAGGATGATGAAGGAGGATGATGAAAGAGGATGATGAAGGAGGGATGATGGAGGGATGATGAAGGAGGATGATGAAGGAGGATGATGAAGGAGGGATGATGAAGGAGGGATGATGAAGGAGGAGGATGAAGGAGGAGGATGAAGGAGGGATGATGAAGGAGGGATGATGAAGGAGGATGATGAAGGAGGGATGATGAAGGAGGGATGATGAAGGAGGAGGATGAAGGAGGAGGATGAAGGAGGGATGATGAAGGAGGATGATGAAGGAGGGATGATGAAGGAGGGATGATGAAGGAGGGATGATGAAGGAGGATGATGAAGGAGCATGACATTTGGATGAAGACGAGGAGGATGTAGCTCGATGTACATGTAATAACGTGGAGATGGTGCCGCACGAATCATAAAGAGAAATGAGTCGTTCGATCGCATCCAGGCCTTCGCGGAAGGCTGATGAGCGATGACGAGGAGGAGGACGTTTGAAGATGGATGCAGGATATGCCAGGCAGCCGTTGTAAATAAGAATGAGTTCTTAATGACTTGCCTCGTCAAATCTATGTCAAATCAAAAAGATGCACTGCAGGATAAACAATGATGCTGACAATGCCCCTCCTGACGTAGGTGACAGTACCTCTGTCTGCTGTGCTGTCTGGAACATGGATGGTGTTTTTCCACGGCTCTCGTGTGGTCAACCTCCGCCTGAGGAACAAGGGCTCGACAGTCTGACTCGTCCTTTTTACGAGGCCTTGAAGACGTTTTTTTTTCATTCTGTTCACACAAACACTCTCTTTCCCTTCTTTCTTTCTTTCGTTCTTTCTTTTTGGAAAAACGTTTTCAGGGTTTCAGACCAAAGCTTTAGGATTCCCGCTCTTGGTTTTAATACTTTAGCATTTATGTATTGATTAAACCTACATTTTTCAAGGATAGTCGCATATTTTTCACTGCAAAATACGCTTAATGGATAAGATGTCTGTAAATCCTACTATTTTGTTTGAGGAAAAAAGACTTCTCCAAAGCCTGGTACAGCTCCAAGGCTACCTCAGCTGTATATATTCAGCTCAGAACAGTAAATTATACAGTAGCTACAGCCCAAGCCTTTGGAAGGAAGGTCGTCCAATATGGTGCTCTCTAACCTCTAAGTGGGGTTATTTGATTGAAACACATGTCTGGACCACAAGCATTATTGGTATGTCATTCCCGAAGGATAAATTGCTGAACAGCTAAAGCTCGCCCTCGTCCTTGGGGTGATCTTTGGATGGACTGCCCTAGGCTAGGTATAAGGGACCCCATTGTCTTCGAGCAAGAATAAAGGATAACTTTATGGGAGTGAGAGAGAGAGAGCGAGAGAGAGAGAGAGAGAGCAGACAGTCTGAGTGAGAGAGGAGGCCGAAAGCGAGAGATAAAGAGGGAGAGAGACGGAGAGAGGGAGAGAGCAAAAGCTTGAGTCTGCGTTCCTCGCCCCTCGCTGCGAAGCAGGGGAAGGACACCTACACACCTCAGACAGAGGCCCTGTTCTTGTCCCCCGTTACAATCGGGCACTTCAGCGGACGGCCCGGGTCCTCGCGCGGAGGGGGGTGGTTGGGGGGGGGGGGGGGGAGAATATGCAGTGCTTCCCACAGGCCAGGCTCCCGGATCAGGAGTCTAAATTTAGGATGAATAAAAGACCCAGTTCAGCTGCTTGTGGGACGTTTCCGTGGCTCAGAAGCACTGGTGTGACTGAGAGGTGACTGAGGCAGGCTGAGGGGGAGGAAGGGAGAGGAAGGGTGAGAGAGAGGGGGAGAGGGAGAGAGAGAGAGAGAGAGAGAGAGAGGGGGGAGAGGGAGAGAGGGAGGGAGAGAGAGAGGGGGGAGAGGGAGAGAGGGAGGGAGGGAGGGAGGGAGAGAGGGAGAGAGGGGGGGAGAGGGAGAGAGGGGGGGAGAGGGGGAGACAGAGAGATGGAGACAACTGGTGGGGGTTGAAGACAGAGCTGCAGGGTTGAGCCAAACCTCAACAGTTGATTTGATGTTGAAAGTCCAAGGATCTAGGCTCAGTACCCGTAAGGTCATGCGTGTTTGTGCTTGTGTGAGTTTCTGAACTTAAGTCTCCTGTGTTTGAGGGAATTCCTTGAAATCAGTGCATGTGCCCACATGCTTCACTCGTGTCTCATGCATACTTCATCCTCAAATGTCAGCATCTATACCGTGTCTGTCATCTCCCTAGCACTCCAGTCTCTCACTCCCTTCTCCCCTTCGACAGGCCTTAATCTGTGTAATTTAGTTTCATAATAACTTACTGTGGGCAGAAATGCCTTCCCTGAGTACATTTGCAGCTTTGTCTAGTGACAGCTATCTGACAGTTTCCTATAGAACAGCGGCAAGACTTCCTCTGTGGTTAGTTATTTCGCAAGCATTTAGGAATTCACTTCTCTCTAGCTGGCAAACAACTGGCTAGTTTGATAACTACTCGTTATATTTCTAACAACTGATTTGCTGGCTGACTAGCATGCTGCTCCTCTCTCTCTCTCCTCTCAGTTCTTCCACTCGTGTTACAGTTTTTACTCCTAAAAAACAATTTGGTCATCATCATTGTACTCATTGGTAAAGTATGTTCAAGGTTCTATATAATTATGTATCTAACAGCCTTTCAATATGGTGTTTTTTCTTCTTCCCATTAAGGCACACCTCTTTTTTTCTGAGACAACAATCTTGTTTTCCCTCAAATGACATTTTTCAAGTTCAGACTCGGATCACAGAAATGTTTTCGCTGAAAAATCCAAATCTCCAGTTGCCGACTCAATACTCCCGTTTTATAGCTACACCCTGCAGATGTTTCGCTTCTTTTTCCAACAAGCAAGCGGAGCAACGCACGATGAAGTGACGGCAGGGGAGAATTTCCACTCGGAACGAGGACCCACTGACATTCAACTGTGAACACAAACAGATGAAGTTGATTGTTCATATTGTAACGTCTCCCCTGAGAATATCTCCTAGGGAACTCTCTGCCATTTCTATCTTGTTGTGCTAGATGTTCACTGTACTCCCTTTACCTCTGCTCTCTCTGATTACCCAGTCAGTCATTCTATTACAGACAATCTCATTTTCCTTGCTCTCCGTCTGTCCGTCTCAATCGGATTAGGTTTGGTAGTGCAGACAGGCATGGCTCTGAGGGGAAGAGCCCTCAAACGAAAACCACGACAATACAGGACCAATCCACCCTCATCGACATTCTCAAACCTGCCTCACTTTCCTGATCGAACGGAGGCTTTGAATGGGGCCGAGGGCAGACATGACAATATAAGAATAACACGTCCAAGGTTCTCTTCAGCTATCAAGCAGTCTTTCCCATACAGTATATTTTTCTCTCTCTGTCTCCCTCTGTTTCTCTCTTCCTCTCCTCTGCGCCCTTCAGTGTACATGTCCATTGGCAATAGCTCACCGTCAACCCCACTCCTTTCCCCCTCCCTTTCCCCCCTCTCAGAGCTTGCGGTCTGGCCGCGTGGCCCAAGGTCTGGCCTGGCTCCCTGCATGGAAACTGTGAGGAGTTAGCTAGGCTAGTGGATGCTAATTTAAGAAACGCTAGTTGGCCCCCGGGGCTGAATGCTAGCTACAGGTTGGGACCCTCCCTCTCTGTCTCTCTCTCTCTCTCTCTCTCTCTCTCTCTCTCTCTGTCTCTCTTTTCCTCTCTCTCCCTCGCTCTCTTTGTAGCTTACTGTACTGAAACTTGGCTGGCCTACTTTGTTTAAAAACTGGAGCAGTCAGCATGTGAGATGAGTTTTTTTGGGGGGGTGGGGGTGGGGGGGGGGGGGTGGGGGTGGGGGGCTGCGGCTGCTGAGAAGTGGCCATTATTCTGCTATCAAGGTGAAACCATTTGGTGGAAAGTGTTGCTCAGTGATTTGAAAAGCATGTGTCGCCAACGCGACATGTTAAACAGTCTATGACGGCCCACAGTAGAACAGAGTGCAGAGTTGTCACGCAGACCAGGAAGTGCCCTGTTGTTCTTTGAAAGCCCCGCGACAACATCGAATACTCATTGTGATGCGGGGTTAAACTGAGGTCGGAAACCAAGGAAGTTGAGTTCCGTTTGGGGTTGGACAGTACACTGCTCTGAGGTCTTCCTCTCCCCTAATGTCAATATTTGATTAATCTCTTCAGATGGGGATTTGATGCCTGTGTGTTTCCTGAGCATGGGAACGCAGTCATGGTTTCTGGCTTTCTCACTGCTAGAAGCGACTCGGAAAATGGTCAAGCAGCACTTAATGGCGATACATTTCTTTGTCTTTCATTTATTTTCCCGTCTTTCTCACGCTCACGTTCTTTCGACCTCTGGGGTTAATGTGTTTTTTATGTCCCTGCAAAAGTGACTGTGTTCAAGATATTCATCCTGGATAATCAAAACATTATATCTATTTCTACTTATATGTCTAAGATCAAGAGATCCATGTATCTTTTGCTTTTCTTTTGCTTTGTAGAACATGAATTTTTCAACTCCACTGAGAGGCTTGCAGAGTAGATAAACAACTTATTACGCACCCCGACACACATTAGTCTATCATTAAGTCTTTGGTTTGCTTCTATTAGGTGAAGAACTACAATGTTGGACTGGAAATCAAATGAACAGTGTCGTGATTCCCCAAGGGTGTGTTCCAGAGGAAAAGACCACGGTATAGAAAAACTCGATAACGACACTGGAACAACTTTCCCCCAGCTTGGACTGCCAAGTCCCCCAGCTAGGAATTCCAGGCCTTAATCCCTGGGAATACCGAGGCCCGTTCCATGGGTGGACTCCGCAGGGATCGGATCCATCCTCTCCCTCCTCCAGCCCCATGCCGGTTCAGACTGGATCTGGAGCCTGGAAGGGGAGAAAAGAGAGTGGTCAAGGATGGAACGACAGATGTTACTCCGTCCTTGCACCTGTTGCCTTGAGGGACCCTAATCGACCCGTGGGGGAGAAGGGGGGGTCTGGGCCACCTTCTGCCCTACTGACTTTGCCAGAATGTTGCCAATCTCCAGGCAACCTGATCCGCTATCATCCCCACCCCTATCAGGTACAAGTTAAATTGAGGTTGTGAGCTATCACACTCCGTCCGGATAACGTGCGTCGCCTATCGCTGGAAATGGCCGTGATTTGTCGAGATTGAATGCCAAGGTGGAAATTTATATTTAGAGGCGCAACTGTGAATGATTGTGGTTGTAGAGCCAGGCAGCTATCCTCACACACACTCACAGATATACACACACAGATGTACACACACACACACACACACATGCACACACCAGTGCCCTGCTCCAGACATCTGTCTCGGAGAAACTTGATCGTGGCAGGCACTAAGGCATGTCCAGACCTGATTCATGCACTATTCTAGATCCTCTTGTCCCTGTGTCTGACTGTGGAGAAGCTGCAGAGAGACAATCACCAGGAGAGAGAGAGACAGAGAGACAGAAGTACAGAGCCAGAAAGCAAAGCATGGAGAGAGAGAGGGGTATTGCACAGAAAAAGAGATACAGAGGTGCAGAGAGAGAGGAAGGTGCAGAGAGAGGAGCAGAACAGGAGAAAGGGGTACAGAGAGAGAGAGAGAGAGAGAGAGAGGAGTATTATACAGAGAGAGAGAGAGAGAGAGAGAGAGAGAGAGAGAGAGAGAGAGAGAGAGAGAGAGAGAGAGAGAGAGAGAGAGAGAGAGAGAGAGAGAGAGAGAGAGAGGAGAGAGAGAGAGAGAGGAGAGAGAGACAGAGAGACAGAGAGACACAGAGACACAGAGACACAGAGACACAGAGACACAGAGACAGAGAGACAGAGAGACAGAGAGACACAGAGACACAGAGACACAGAGACACAGAGACACAGAGACACAGAGACACAGAGACAGAGAGACAGAGAGACAGAGAGACAGAGAGACACAGAGACACAGAGACACAGAGACACAGAGACACAGAGACACAGAGACACAGAGACACAGAGACACAGAGACACAGAGACACAGAGACACAGAGACACAGAGACACAGAGACACAGAGACACAGAGAGGAAAAGGGGCCGAGAGAAAGGGACAAACAGAAGAGAGAAAGAGCGCCTGGCTTCTGGCAGCACTCCACAGTCAAGGAGAGAGAGAGAGACAGAGAGACAGAAGTACAGAGCCAGAAAGCAAAGCATGGAGAGAGAGAGAGGGGTATTGCACAGAAAAAGAGATACAGAGGTGCAGAGAGAGAGGAAGGTGCAGAGAGAAAGAGAGAGGAGCAGAACAGGAGAAAGGGGTACAGAGAGAGAGAGAGAGGAGTATTATACAGAGAAAGAGAGAAGTGTCGAGGGAGGGAGAGAGAGAGAGAGAGAGAGAGAGAGAGAGAGAGAGAGAGAGAGAGAGAGAGAGAGAGAGAGAGAGAGGGAGAGGGAGAGGGAGAGAGGGAGAGGGAGAGGGAGAGGGAGAGGGAGAGGGAGAGGGAGAGGGAGAGGGAGAGGAGAGGGAGAGGGAGAGGGAGAGGGGAGAGGGAGAGGGAGAGGGAGAGCCTAAATAAATGTCTCCGCTTCCTCCTCTACAAGCAAGATTGGCTCAATTTGTTTTCATCCTTGCTGCTTAATGAGAATGGGCTTGATTGCTTTTCCTTGGAAGTGTGATGGCCCTGTGCTCTCAACCAAGGGGCACAATGACATCATCATGTCATGCTTGAACGCACGACCTATTATTTAAAAAAACATTTGGTATCTCCTTGCAGCTCTCGACACACAACTGTCACAATGTTGCCGTGGAGATGGTAAGTTCACATTGCTTTGGGTGGCACGTGTGGTCGTTTAGAAGTAGCGAGTGTGTGTGTGTCCAGTCATATTCTGCAGGTTCCCCCAGTCCCCCCCACCCACCCCCCCCCCCCCCCCCCCCCCACCCCTAACAGCAACAGCGGACCCTCCAGACGGCCCTGTACTCATTCCACACGCCCATAAATGGACAGGCTATTCTTAGGAGCTGTGAAGATAGGAGGAGTGGGAGAATGCGCTTGCACATTGTTGGAGGCGTCTCGGAGGGTGTTTCAGCACGGCGCTTTCTCCCGGCTCACGCTCTGCTGGTTGTGCAGCCTCCTCAGCGTTCGTGCTGCCAGTTAACGTCTGGCTAATTGAACTGAATAGATAGTCAGCAGTGTTTTATCATGGGGGTGGAGGAGGGGTGTTGTAGTTGGGGCGTCTCTCTCTGTCTCTTTCTCTCTCTCTCTCTCTCTCTGA
>NC_085039.1:10979217-11065712 GCF_963692335.1 Osmerus eperlanus
CTCTCTCTCAATATTTCTTTCTCTCTCCTTCCCTCTCTGTTGCTCTCTCTCTCTCTATTTTTCTCTTTTGCTCCTCTCTCTCCCCTCTTTCTTCCCTCCCTCCCTCCCTCTCTCTCTCTCTCTCTCTCTCTCTCTCTCTCTCTCTCTCTCTCTCTCTCTCTCCCCCCTCTCTCTCGCCTCTCTCTCCCCTCTTGTCTCTCTCAGGCGTTGGTGAGACTTCCTCCTCAGATTTCCCAGAGTGAAGAGGTGCTTCGTTTCTTCGAGACCAAGCCGACGACCTCAACCCCCCTGTCGAGTAAGTATCAGAAACACACACACACGTTACCCCCAATACCCCAGCGTTTGACCCAGTCAGTTTCTATGTGTTCTCGTCCTGGCTGGTGTGTGTGTGTGTATGTGAGCAAATGATCCCTTTTAAAAGGGTGGTGTGCGTCTGTGCGTAGCTGTTTTTCTGCAGTGTGTGTGTGTGTGTGTGTGTGTGCTTGAAAGAGTAGCTGTGGAATTCTTGTTTCCGCTTCTGGTTCTTTTGAGAGTGGGAAGTTGGCCAAGCTTTGATGCCACCAAGTAGTTCTCTCACTCCTACTGTCTCTCTCTCTCTCTCTTTATCTCTTTCTATATATATATATATTTACAGTGTTTCTCTCTCACACACACACACCCTCTCTTTTTACAAATCTTTCTCCATCTAATTACCTCTCCGACACACACTGTCTCTTCCTCTATCTCTCTCTCACAAATACATGTACACACACACATGCTGTGCACAAACCCACACCTTTTTAAAAAGTAGTTCGAGTTCTCTCACTCGAAGTATTCCCAAGTCAGTTCTCCTTTTTAAGTCACTGATTAGTTGATGAGGAGGGGGGGACGAGGAAGGGTGGAGCGAGGGTGAGAAGAATGGGCCAGGAGGAGAGAGGGAGCAGAGGGAGTCCAACAAGTTCTTCCTTTGCGAGATGCCCTCTGGGTTCTTATGAATTAGGTAACACTCTGCTCTCCAAGCGTGTGTGTGTGTGTGTGTGTGTGTCTGTGCGTCTATGTGTGGGTCCTCATACAGTTTGTTTGGGATTGAGTGCATGTGTGTGTGCGCCTCGGGTGCCTTCTCCTCGTTCCAGACTCGTTCGACTCCCTCCTCCTCTGCCATCTTTCCGTTACTTCTCTCCTTCTCTCCTTCTCTCCTTCTCCTCTGCTTGTCCTGTGGTCTCCATGGCTTGTTTGGAAACCTGCTTCTTCCTCTGCCACAAAGAAAGGGGGAGGAGGAGGAGGAGGGGGGAGGAGGGAGGGAGGGAGGGAGGGAGGGAGGGAGGAGGGAGGGAGGAGGGAGGGAGGAGGAGGGAGGAGGAGGAGGAGGAGGAGGAGGAGGAGGAGGAGGAGGAGGAGGAGGAGGAGGAGGAGGAGGAGGAGGAGGAGGAGGAGGAGGAGGAAGAGAAGAGGAAGAGGAAGAGGAAGAGGAAGAGGAAGAGGAAGAGGAAGAGGAAGAGGAAGAGGAAGAGGAAGAGGAAGAGGAAGAGGAAGAGGAAGAGGAGGAAAAAGAAAAGGAGGGAGGTTTTAGTGACCTCTGTCTCGCTGTGATTTTCCACGGCGGGTAATCTCTCCTTTCCTCCTCTTCCTCTCTCTCACGTTCTCTTCATCCTCTCCTCATAAATTCAAGTATGCTTTAATTGGCGTGACTGCTCAAGGTTACACACACGCTGCTGCCGAGTCACTTACCACTTTGATCAGCTGCCTCACTTTACACCCTCTCCTTTTCTCCCTCCCTCCCTCCCTCCCTCCCTCCCTCAAGTTCATCATTTCGCTCCGTTCATCTTTCTGTCTTCTCGCTATCACGCGTTTTCTGTCGTTCGTCTCTCTTCTGGTGTTGTTCTTTCTTTCTTTTCTTCCCGATCCTTTCTCCCTCTCCCTCTCCCCCCCTCACTCTCTGCGTCTCCCTCTCTCCCTCCCTCCCTCTCTTTGTCGGACATGGACACAGTGGTCTATTTCTGTATGTCGAGACAACACATTCATCCTGTAGTCCAGAGGGCTGTGGAGTTAAAGTAGATGTAGCCACACATGCAGAGCATCAATAAAACACACTTACACTCTGGCCCCATTCGGTAGATTGTATCTCTCTCACACACACACACACACACACACACACACACACACACACACACCCAAAACTGGCTCGCATGGTAACAACATCTCTCTCTCTTAATATTTAGAAGAAAAGGAACTGTGCCGTATATTTATCTTTAAAGGATAAACATGTTTCCTCAACAAAGGGTGCGTGTTTGCGTGCGTCTACAGACTACCAAACAGGGGCCGGGTAAGTGTGTAAGAGAGAGGGAAGGGGAGAAAGAGAGGGAGTGGGTGGGTGAGAGAGAGTGAGGGAGGGATGGAGTGAATGAGTGAGGAAAGGAGGGAGAAAAAGAGAGTGAGAGATGGCAGGCAAGGTTCCTGCCAGGGTGTATTAGATGGATTCTTCTGTTCCTTCCTCATTCATCTTCGAAATGAAAATGAATTAGGCTGTTTGGCAATGAGATTGGCCATTGATTTACCACCATGATTAGAGTGTGTGTGTGTGGGTGTGGGTTGAGGGGGGGGGCTACATTAGGAACCCAGACCCACATGAGGATGAACAGCTGAGATGCAACGGTAGTCCATCATGGAGCTGGATGTATTCCATCTAGGTAGTGTGTGTGTGTGTGTGTGTGTGTGTGTGTGCGTGTGTGTCGTCTCTTTCTCTCAGTCCCCTTCCTCGTCACTCCCCCAGGGTGTAATGACCAGGAGCTAGCTGTACCCTGCGCTGAGAGCTCCAGTCAGTGAGTACCCGATGGATAAACTGCAGCCTGACCACCTCAATCAATATCACTGCCAGGAATCACTGAGAAACCCTCATGGGGTTAAACACAGGAGTGCGTGTGTGTTGTAGAGAGGAAGGTGTGTGTGTTGTAGGGTGGAAGGTGTGTGTGTTGTAGGGTGGAAGGTGTGTGTGTTGTAGAGAGGAAGGTGTGTGTGTTGTAGGGTGGAAGGTGTGTGTTGGAGAGAGGAAGGTGTGTGTGTTGTAGGGTGGAAGGTGTGTGTTGGAGAGAGGTATGTGTTTGTATGTGTGTGTTGTATGGAGGTGTGTGTGTTGGAGGTGTGTGAGTGTTTTGGAGGTGTGTGTTTTGGAGGTGTGAGTGTTTTGGAGGTGTGTGTGTTTTGGAGGTGTGAGTGTATGTGTGTTGGAGGTGTGTGTGTTTCGGAGGTGTGTGTGAGAGTGTGTGTGTTGGAGGTGTGTGTTTTGGAGTTGTGTGTGTTTTGGAGGTGTGAGTGTTTTGGAGGTGTGTGTGTTTTGGAGGTGTGAGTGTATGTGTGTTGGAGGTGTGTGTGTTTCGGAGGTGTGAGTGAGAGTGTGTGTGTTGGAGGTGTGTGTTTTGGAGTTGTGAGTGTTTTGGAGGTGTGTGTGTTTTGGAGGTGTGAGTGTATGTGTGTTGGAGGTGTGTGTGTTTCGGAGGTGTGAGTGAGAGTGTGTGTGTTGGAGGTGTGTGTTTTGGAGTTGTGTGTGTTTTGGAGTTGTGAGTGTTTTGGAGGTGTGTGTGTTTTGGAGGTGTGAGTGTATGTGTGTTGGAGGTGTGTGTGTTTCGGAGGTGTGAGTGAGAGTGTGTGTGTTGGAGGTGTGTGTTTTGGAGTTGTGTGTGTTTTGGAGTTGTGAGTGTTTTGGAGGTGTGTGTGTTTTGGAGGTGTGAGTGTATGTGTGTTGGAGGTGTGTGTGTTTTGGAGGTGTGAGTGTATGTGTGTTGGAGGTGTGTGTGTTTTGGAGGTGTGAGTGTATGTGTGTTGGAGGTGTGTGTGTTTCGGAGGTGTGAGTGAGTGAGTGTGTGTTGGAGGTGTGTGTTTTCCTGTGCCATGTGGTCCTCCCACTGTGTTTGTTTATTGATTCCGTTTCAAGCTGAGCCAGCCCACTGTTTAGACACGCACAATTATACCGGGTTGTGAAATGTCTTGTGTGCACAGTTGTGCGTGTATGCATCCGTGTATCCGTGATTGTGTGTAATTGCGTGGGTGCGCGCGTGCGCGTGTGGATCAATGGAAGCAGAGCAGTTGAGTAATTGTTTTGTAGCAGGAGAGCAGACTGGAGAGGCGGCGTTGGGTTCTGATGCTATCTGGACTGCTCGAGTTGGCTTTCAAGGCTGTTCGTCCGGCTGTGGTTCTGCTATTTGCTGACATGTACACACACACACACACGCACAGTCTCTTTCTGATACACTTCCTCCAGGGAGAGCCTGGGCAGCGCTGTAATAGCAGCAGGACAGATTGTACATGAGTATGATGAATAGCTGTGTGGCGGCTGACAACTAAGGTGAAATGTGTCCACCTCATCACTTCCTGGAAGAGGAGAGGAAGAGGGGATAGAGGGGGGGAGGGGGAGCAGAGGGGCAGAGAGTGGGAAGGCGAGAGAGGGCGAGGGAGAGAAATGGAGGTAGAATGAGATACAGAGGTATAGAGTTATCTCCTGAGTCGAGACACGGGCATCTTTCATAACCCCAGAATAGCTTCACGAATATAGATTGTAGCTGAACATCCAGTATGAAATACATGGATACAAATCACTTGCTTCACACCCAGTCAAGTCTACCAACAAATTGACATTGTACTATGTCTTAGTCTAAACAGGCACTAGTACAAAAACAATTAAATAAATGTAAAAAACAAACAACAACAAAAAAACATGTATATTTTGGTGTATGCCATTTTTCTGGAACTGTGTTCAACCGCATAGTACTGTCGGCTGCCCTCAGTGTACAGTACATACAGTATGTCTAATTCTATGAGTCCCTTCTGTCCCCTATAGAAGGCTTAACTGCGTTAGCGGAGCGCAGGTCACGTCCCTCGAACGGTCCAGTCTCCTATCTCAGATTGAATTCCACAAGGCTGATTACATTGAGCTGGGTCTGTTTCTGGACGCTGAAAATCAATCCTACCAATCATATGAAGAAAAGGGCAGACCTTGAGCATCTTGAGTTGTGTTTGTGTGTGTGTGTGTGTGTGTGTGAGACACCTGCCTGCGCGTGTGTGTATCCCAATACAGGTCAACTCCAAGCTGAGTGAGGTGCAATCGGTCCTCCCTCTGAAGTGAATCACCTTTCCCCCCCCCCCACCCAAAGATAAAGATTCTCCCCCTCCATCGATCCGTTGGTTGAGTCACACATCTCTAATTCTCTTTCTAACTTTTCGTCTTCTGCGTCCACATCAGAGGACTAGTCAGGGATGAACAAGAAGGCCCGCGCCCCCCCGCCCGAGTTCCCGCACCATCCCGCTTCTCTCCCGTGTCCAGCGCGCGGTACTTTTCCTTAAGAAACGCTCCTCAGACGAACCACTAGGCGGCGCTCTCCGCAACGCAACCAGTGCCTGCTCTCAGCTGAGGAGTTGGAGCGCCACATGATCAGCTGGACGCAGTGCAGCCAGTGACCCTGCCTGCTATCTGTCTGTCTCCCAGACCCAGTGACCCTGCCTGCTATCTGTCTGTCTCCCAGACCCAGTGACCTCCCCAGGGGGCTTCTCCACCCCCGCCTCGCTCCCCCTCTCTCAGATAAATACATCCACTGTCTGGCCTCCATCGAGACTATTTGCTCTGCTTTTTTTTCTTCTTCTTCTTCTCTTTCCTTCTCTTTCTCTCTCTCTCTCTCTCTCTCTCTCTCTCTCTCTCTCTCTCTCTCTCTCTCTGTGTCTCTCTCTCCGTCTCTCTCACACACACTTTCTCCCCCTGTCTTTCTCTCTCTCCTTCTGGTATTATTTATGTCCATTTTGGCCCTGTGCTCTTCCTGTGAGAGTCCTCTCTTTCCATTGGACGGAATTCCTCGCGTTTCCTAGACAGCTTTTCCCTCTCTTCTCTGTCAGACTCGGGGATTCTTCCCTCGCTCCTACTTAGCATTTTGTTTCCTCGCTTTTGCTTTCCAACAGATTAGTTTGGACTGTTGACAATGATTCAGTCATTCAGGTTGATGACAGGTCTGGCTCTGATACAGACAGACTGTTCAATACCTTGATGGAACCAGAGAGCATTAAATTCACAAATTTCGTGTCCGCCATAGATTTTTTAAGTGTTCTCATTCTCATCCGGTGACTTCCACAGCATATCCTAGTGGGTGTTTACCTCTCATTTCTAGACCTTGATGAACAGTAACCTTTCTATTTAATACAGCAGCCTGCTTGACGTTTACCACATTATGAGTGAGTTAAGGACACTCCTGTGATTGGCCAGCTTTGGGTTCGCTCTACAGGGGGTTGACTGATTGGAGACCCTTGTCCCTAGTGATGGTGTAAATCTATAGACTGGGCTTTTTGGCTAATTGGTGTGTGTGTGTGTTTGTCAAGGGGTTTACAGATTCCTTACGCTTGCGGGAGAGCTGATGGCAGAAGGAGAAGCAGCCTGAGATGAGTACTAGCATTAGAGTGGAGGGGGGCGTGGGGGAGGATGTGGGATTTAGTGGTCCTTAAGGGGTTAAGTAGAGATGGGGAAGGGGGTGCATGCCGGTCAAGGCGGCAATGTCCAGATTGGATTTGCTGGGGGTGGGAGGAAGGGGAGAAGGAGACAGAGAGACTGTGGGGTGGATTCATTAGCAGAAGTTGGGTGGGAGGATTCATTTGAAGATTGGTGCTTGTTTTTACAGTACACTCAATCCAGGACCCCAAAAGTGATCCATTTCCCTCACTTGCAACCATCAATACAACCCTTTATATTTCAACCTGTTCCAGTTCAACCCGCAGAAAACTTTACAACCTCTCTGTCGCACCAAAGGTTAGGACTTTGTATCTACTTCACCCTCCTCCCTCCCTCCATGCATCTCTCTTTCTTTACGAGACCTAGAAAGAAAGCAGGCGGCCAGAACTCCCAGCCTCACCCTCTGGAGAAGACTATTATTTCAGGCGAGGGGGGGATGTAAGCGGCTCACTGACAGGGGGGGCCGAACCCCCCTGTCTCCCCTCTCCCTCCCCCCCTCCCTCAGCCCTCCTGTCCCCCTCTGAGCCCTAATGCCTTTCAGATGCTTCCACAAAAACAGCCCTCCGACGGCCAAAATAACAGCCCCTTCTCTGTCCTGTTGACTGCTAGCGATAACATGGGTGCTGTGCTAGCCGTTAGCCGCTAAGCTAATGGGCTAATGTTTGCTTAGACTGCCTGTGTCGTTTATCATCACAAGGCTAACATGTCGTTAATCTTCCAGCTAATGGGCTAACAACTCTAATGAGCTAGCCAAGATGGTTCACTAAGATGTTGTTTGTTGACATGGCATGTTGCTCTGGATGAATGTTTAGAAAATCCTGGAAATTCTAGTTCTTCTTTACTCATCTCCCTTTCCAAAAAATAGGATTTCGGTATCTTGTCTAAGACTGACAAGCCGAAGGCGCAAAGCAGAGAAATATCATGGCAAACAAGCTGTGTTAATATTCTACTCTTCCCTGCAACAGCCTTTCCATTGAAACACATTCAGTATTCCCCATCTCACACACACAGAGCCGACTGTCATAAATCCTCTATTTAGCTGGAGGGGCTATCTGCCTTGTAAAGAGCTAGGGAGATATGACTAGGGTAGGGGGTAGTATGTGTGTCTGTGCACGTGTGTGTGTGTATGAGGGTGTGCCTGCCAGATGCGTGCACGTTTGTGGGGTCGCAAACGAGTGTGTATGTGCGCCGCACGCGCGCGCTTGTATTCCTCCAATCACAATGGGAATCATTCTGTGTGGGTCGTGGTGACCATGGTGGTCAGTATAATGGTGTGATTCATACTGGAGAGAACTACAAAGACTTGCTAGATGACAGCCAGCTAGGGAGGGACTGGACCAGGGAACAGTGACCCCCCCCACCCCCCCCCACCCCCCTCCCCCTGCTCACTGCCAGATCCTGATGCCACTGGGGAGGGCACCTTGGAGAGGTGTGTGTGCGTGTGTATGTGCTGCATTGTTTGAGCTAAGTGTGTGAGCGTACACTGTATGCATTCGTTTTTCGCGCTGTGTGTGTATGCAGGTCGTAAGGTAGCGTGTGTGTGTGTTTGCCCCTTTTGCTTGTCCCCAGACAGCTGAGAATCATCTCATTAACCTCGCACAGCCAGAGGGCCTCTGCCTCACCTCACACACACACAAACACACACACACACACACTCACACAAACACACACACTCACACAAACAAGCAAATCTTTCTGCCCGCCTGGAAGAAAAGTATTATTCAGTCCCATTAACACATACAAGTATTTTACCTGACAGCTGACACGCTCTTTCATAGAGGTACTTCACAGGGGTCAGGTGGGTTAACTGTGTTCACGCTGAACAGCCTTACATCACTCGCAAGCACGGCTTTCAACCTGTGACCTCTGAAATCACTCTCTTTCTCTTTCACCTCCCCTCCATCATTGCTCCTTGGCTAACCTGCACTCTGTGAGGGTTTTACGTATGTATGTCCTTCTCGCCGTGGATCCTCTCTCTCTCTCTCTCTCTCTCTCTCTCTCTCTCTCTCTCTCTCTCTCTCTCTCTCTCTCTCTCTCTCGCCCTCTTGCTCATTGGCATTCTGTCTCCGTCGGCCCTCCCTACGTGTCACCCTTCCCCCTAGCCGTCCCCTCCTTCTCCTTCCCTCCATCTGCCTCCCCGCCACCTCTCTCTCTACCCCCCACCTCTCTCTCTCTCTCTCTCACTCACTCACTCACTCACTCACGTCAGACAGCACTGCTCCCTTGCAGCCGGGCAGGGCTAGCTCAAGGCTAGCGCTGCTCATTCTCCCTGTTAGCAGAGCTTAGCCCTCCTTTAGCTAGCAGCCTAATCCAATTACAGCCCATTAGAAGAAGGGTCTTAAACAGATCTCCCTCTCTCTGCCCTGAAGTGGTCTCTTTATTTTTCTTTCTCTGAGGAAGGAAGGGAGGAGAGGAACGAGGGAGGAGGAAGAGGAGAGGATGGCGGTACCGCTTTAGAGTCACATGACACGTTTGTGTCTGTTGTGGGGAGGACCGGCAACCGGCCCCTACTCAGCCCTCCCTCCCTCTCTCTCTCTCTCTCTCTCTCTCTCTCTCTCTCTCTCTCTCTCTCTCTCTCCCTCACACACTCTCTCGGTCCTCACTCTCTCTCCCTCACACACTCTCTCTCGGTCCTCTCTCTCTCTCCCTCACACACTCTCGCACAGCCTCACTCCCTTGTACGCCGCTCCCTGCTTAAGGAAGGGCTGAGCTCTGGGAGAGCGTTAGCGAGCGTGTGTGTGTTTACGTGTGTGTGGGCTGTGGCAGATGACCTGAGTGGAGCGCCTGGTGCTCCTGCCTGGCTCTGACCATGTCCCTCTGTTGTTGTTTTTTCCTCAGGGACTATGGATCCAAACGCAAATCAGGTAAGACTCACTTGTTACTATCTCATCCTGAGGTAAATACAAATAAAATACAAATTTTTTTTGTAAAAAGAAATATATATACTTGTGAGGTACACGTCAAACTGTAGAACCTTTTCTCCCCTGATGTATTTTAGTATATATATTTTTTGTCTTAAATTGTTTCACTCTCAGTTCTGAGGTAGAAACTAGCCTGTTACTCTAACCTGCGTTTCTGTTTCAGTGTAGATACCAATCTAATATCCCATGTTGTTGCTCACAAGTGCTTTGTGACTGCTTCCCTTTCTTGTCTTGTCAATGTGCGTTCTGTTCACTCATCCCCAAACCGAACAGTAACCGACTGTTGAGATTTTGGGTCGCGTTCAAAACTCCAACAAGTGTTGCTTAGCCCTTGTATCACAATGCAGGGTGGGGTTCTGGATGGGTTTCTAAATCCCGGGGATGTCAGAGGGATGCATGATGTCCAGCTCCTGCCAGGAGCAATCCTTCTTCTGTTGTTGCGGAGAGATGTTCTAAGATGTTAAATGGCATTCTTGGCAGTGTCTTCAGCTAGGAGTCAAAGAGACTGGTGTGTATTAGAAGGGGGGAATGGTGTTCGAACAGATTCCTGAAGAAGACACTGATGGAGGAGGTGTGTGTGTGTGTGCGATCACGTGTGTGTAAACATGCGTATGTGTGACTATGCTGTACAGTCATGCTTATTGGGTTTGGGTTAGGTCCAAAGTCAAGTTGGAGAGGTAACAGGGCTGTGTACAAGGAGAGTGACATGTTCAGCTTGCTTCCACGTGAACAACATACACCATGGAGATATTAGCTGTTTAGTACAGCTAACACTATTAGACATTCTTCGCTATAAGGGCCATAAGTAGCATTAGCTGTCTCAGTGTGTTTGCTTGCGTGGGGCTGAGGCTGAGGCTGGGGATGTAAAGCTATTAGCCATACTGTAGATGCTTAGCTGTGGCATAGCATAAGCAGACGCGTGTGACTTAGGAAAGTAAGGAGGTCGCAGGGTCCACACAGAGACAAACACACTACACACACACACACAGCTACACACACAGTTACACTACACACACACACAGCTACACTACACACACACACAGCTACACACACAGTTACACTACACACACACACAGCTACACTACACACACACACAGCTACACTACACACACACACAGCTACACTACACACACACAGCTACACTACACACACACACAGCTACACTACACACACACAGCTACACTACACACACAGCTACACTACACACACACACAGCTACACACGCACACACAGCTACACTACACACACACACACACACACACACACAGCTACACACACACACACACAGCTACACTACACACACACACAGCTACACTACACACACACACACAGCTACACTACAGACACACACACACACACACAGCTACACTACACACACACACACACACACACACAGCTACACTACACACACAGCTACACACACACACAGCTACACTGCACACACAGTTACACTACACAATAGGGTTGGAAACTGAGGTTTGGGAAGCTCAATATATTTTATTAAACAGGAAATGTGTTCTTGTAAATGGACAATCACCTTCATAATATTTCACAGATAAAATTGCACTTTTTAATAGTTTTATGATGTCAAATAGATTTGTTTTATAATGCAAAAAAATCGTTCTGGGTTATTTCTAGTAACACATTATGTATTTATCCGCAATTAATGTTCAATGCACCATCCTGCCAAATCATCCTGTGTTGGTCAGTGTATTTTCCCATTCATATATTTCAATCAGCTCCTTCACACTGAATCGTTGTTTACAGGGTGAAAGAAAAATATGCTCTGGTCTAAAGACTAAAGACTGTGCACTTGCTGACCTTCAGTGACTGGAAATGAGTTGAGCACGCTTACCGCCCAAGATGAGATCACAACCTATTCAGTTACTACCTCAACATTCCTTTAATTGTCTAGGAAATAAGATTGACCTGGGTGATAACATTGCCTTTCCCATCAGCTTAGTAGACTGTACACTTTGGCCTTGGAAACAGGTGGTTTTGTGTATGTGTTGTGACAGTAATTCTAATTGAATGAGAAATTAGTGACTTTAGTCCATCTGTCTGTGAATATGGTGTCTGGGTGTGTTGTAGTGACACACACACACGCACGCACGCACGCACGCACACACACACCAGTCAGAAAATCATTACATAATTGGATTTTATGACATGTAATAAATGTTACCGTGATAGTTATTTGATATCTGTAAGGAAGATATTACTCAGGTTTGTTTTGAGCTGATAAGACTGGTTGGGAGAGCGTGTGTGTGTGTGTGAGTTTGTGTGTGAGTGTGGAGGGGGGTCTCTCCCCCCCTGCATGTGAGGACCAGATGAGAGGAGGGAGGCCTGGACGAGGAGGAGTGGAGGGGGGCGGGCAGGGCGGGGCGGGGGGGTTGGAGGCTCAGTCCAGGCAGGCAGGAGGCAGTGTTTACGTGGCACACTGCTGGATAAGATTTCAGGCCCCACTGACTGACGTAGGAACCACTAGCACTGTTTACATGGGGGGCGTATGGGGAAAAGGGGTCAAAGTGCGTGTGTGTGTGTGTGTGTGTGTGTGTGTGGAATGCCCTGCAGGATGGCAGGGACCCTACGGGGGTCATGTAGGGAAAATACAGAACATTTGTGATTGTGAAACTGCATCCCCCAGATCCCTTCTCAGAGGAATTATGGGATAGCTCTTCTTAACCGGGCTCTTTCATGCAGCAGGAGAATACTTTATCAGTCCTGTGTACCTGGATGGCTAGGAGGTCCAGATATTAACTTTACAGTCAGTAGGTGGGTAGTAGTCTAGGTAACGGATAATCCTTCCCCAGAGAAACATATGATCCTTTTTTATTACAGACATGCGGCCATGACACCATGTGGTAACAATGTGAGGGAGGATATGTAAGAGTTTGCTGTGTCTGAAATGATACATTCTCAAGGGGTGTGTGTGTGTGTAGGAGGAGGGAGGAAGTGGAGTGGAAGAAGGGAAGGATGGAGGGTGAAACGAAAGGGGAGAACGCGATGGAAAATCGACAAGAAAAGATGGACAGAGAGATAGCGCAGGTACAAGAAACACGTGGTAGATAAAGAGTGTCAGCAGCTTTTTGGGAGAGATGGAGGGGTGGAGATAAACAAACCGAGAGAGGGAAAGGAGAATGAGTGGAGTGTGAAACACATGTAGTCAGGGCGTTTTGGCCTCACCTCTCTCAGTCCACCCACGCCGTCAGTCCCAGCTGGGAGGAAGACGTTTAGTCGCCGCTAATGGCTGTTCTGCGCCAAGCGCCTTGTCAAGCTAGCCAAGTGTAGCCTACCGCATGGACTAACGTCAGGGCGGGTCAGCGAGAAAGGCTCGCGTTTTACTGGCCACTTGCACTCGTCATTGTCAACAGCCGCTTTTGAAAAGTCTGCAGACTTTTTGTTGGTTTGGTGCCGGCAGTTGCGTAAATATTGGTTTGCGATGTTTGTCATGGCTAGGTGTTGTGATGAGAGGGTAAGCTGCCAGGTGTTTTCTGCTGCGTCTTGCGGTGCGGTGACGCTGACAGCTCGATCTGTCAGGAGCTGTCTTTGCGCTCTGATGTTTTGCTAACTGTCACACCCCCCCCCCCCCCCCCCCCCATCTCACACACAGGCACACGTGCATATTTCGAAGCTTTATAAATGGCTTTTGAGGGACCTACAAGTGAACGATCTGTCAGGCTGTTTATATCATTCATTTGCTCTCCCTTGAAAAACAATTGTGTGTGTGTCCAAGTGTGTGCGTGTGCATGTGTGTGTGTGTGCATGTGTGTGTTGGGGGCCCAAGCCGCAGACAGGAACTGCCTTTTCCAAACATAATCCACTAAGTCGTCGAAAGAACAAGACAGATGGCTAATAATCCGCTCCAATCAAAACCTAGAAAGTGGGACTTTAGGAAAGAAATTCTTCGCCAGCCCCTGCCCCTTAATTACAGGGTAGAGGGAGCAGTCGGGGTCATACGTTCTAGGAAAATGAACCACACCGGCAGCAAAGCAAACAGACTGGAGCCTGCAGGACAGTGACGTCACAGAAACCTGAAAGGAATTAGTTGTGTGTGTGTGAGTGTGTAAGCACGTAGAGAGGTAACTGCAAAGTTAACATCAATCAGATGTGGAGTGCTGTGTTGAAAGAAGGGCCCAGTCTGGGTGTAGCTACAGTACAATGCAGGGAGGGGGGGAGAGGGGGTGTTAGCAAAACAGTTTGACCCAGGCTGACCGGAGGCTGCTCTCCAGCTCTCCCCCAGGATTCCTCTCCCTCTCCTGGGCCCACACTGGCTAGGCCGAAGGGGTCCCTGGAGCTTGTAAAGTAAAGGGCAGGGACTGAGGCAGGAAAGGGGCTGAGGAGAGAGCTACGGGCTGCCCCCCCCCCCACACACACACACACACACACACTCACTCACTCACTCACTCACACACCACCACAGATGCAAGGAGTCAGAGGGGCAGCCTGTGGTCAGCAAGGGAGGGCTCCAGACATGGACCAGGGCGGGTTGGCCTCTTGAGCTGGAGATAGACAACATGGGTGGGGGGCAAAATATTTCGGGGGTTGGGGGCAGGGAGGTGTTATTGGGCGGGGTAGCTAGCTAGACCTCCTGCTGGGTTCTGGGTAAAGAGCGGGTCCACCCTGGATGTTCTGAAAGACAAGCCCACACTGGGATGTTTAGGTCATCCCCCTTGTTCACAGCAGGCCAGCCATGCCTTGTTTTCCACCAAGCCTTTCATTTAGTGTGTGTGTTGTGTGTGTTTGTGTGTGTGTGTTGGGCTTGTGCCCAGGCATGGATGATTGTAGTGTTCCAGAGAAGAGAGGGATAGTTGAGACAGGAAATTTAAACCTAGCTATCCATCATGACAGCAACAGTGGAATACACACACTCAGTCAAGGAGGAACCCACCAGTTTAATGCCTGCACGTTGCGTTTCATTTCCTGAGGGGAGCTGGGGGTGTTTGGGCTGTGTTACTGGGGGAAGGCCTCCTGATGGACGGAGGGAGGGGAGAGAGAAAGAAAAGGGGGGATGAAGATGGAAACATGGAGGGTAGAGACATGGGATGTGGAGAGAAACAAACAGATGGGTGGAGAGAAGGAGAGAGCGAGGGGTGGTGGGGGAAGGGAGGAGAGGAGTGTCCAGGTCAAGTCAGGACTAAGATAACTCCTATTTTCCCAGCAAACAAGTCCTCCGCGACAACAGATGATTCAATCTCTCATGAGTCTGTCTGTCTGTTTGTCTGTACCTGTGGAGATGCACGACTTCACACACACACACACACACACACACACACACAGTTTGTGCCTCACACCGAGTGCGTCCCCCAACCAGATGGAGGCGACAGCTAAGCCGACGACACCGCTGTTGTTTTGAAGTTAACATCTGCTCGGTTTAAGTCTTCTGTTTGTCTCCTGTTAGTGTTCTGTTTGTGTTCTGGTGGTGCTGCTCAAGATGTTTTTGTTTCAGGACGGGGCTACGTTGTGGAACACGACATTGTGGCGACTGAAGGGCAGGCCCTGCTAACGGCAGTAACTTTCTTTTCTCTTTCTTCTCTCCTTTTCCCCGCTGCCTCTCCTCCTGCCTCTCCTCGCTGCCTCTCCTCCTGCCCTTCAGTGTGGATGTATGGCTTCACCGACAGTCCTAGGAAAGAGGCCTCAGGTAGTGTGTGTCCCCTGTGTGTGTGTGTGTGTGTGTATATGTGTTCAGTATTGGTTTCCGCTTGCTTTTGCATTCATCTGTGTAAGCATTTAACGGATGGATGGGTTGGTGTGTCTGTACGTCTGTGTGTGTGTGTGTGTGTGTGTTTGTGAAACCCTGCATGTGTGTGTGCTGTGGTGCCGACCCCTTCCCCTGAGTTTTTTCTTTCTTGGCCTCTTCCCTTCCCCCACTCCTCAGACGACACTCACGTCTCCTCGTCCGTCTGCTCAAGCTCAGCCGCTCACGTCCCGAACAACTAGCATTTCCTCCCCTGCTCTCCTCGTCGTTCCTCATAGAACCTGCCGGGCAAACAAAGAGTCCCAGGCCACGCGGGTCCGGTTCTCCGCCGGTTCTCCTCCGACCAGAGCATGTCACGGCAGGGAGAACAGTTGAAACGAGGTGTCGCTGCTCTGGGTCGCCGTGACGCACGCGCTTCTCTCTGTCTCCGAACCGTCTGGTCCTTCGCTGGATCTGGGAAGTCACCCAGGCTGGGTGCTGGGGAGGGAGAGAGGAGAAGGGAGGAAGACAGGCAGACAGACAGACAGACAGGCAGACAGGCAGGCAGGCAGGCAGGCAGGCAGGCAGGCTGGCTGGCAGACAGACAGACAGACAGACAGACAGACAGACAGGCTGGCAGACAGGAAGACAGACAGGCTGCCAGACAGGCAGATAGACAGGCAGAAAGACAGGCAGACAAGCTGGTAGACAGGCAGATAGACAGACAGACAAGCTGGTAGACAGGCAGATAGACAGGCAGATAGACAGACAGACAAGCTGGTAGACAGGCAGATAGACAGACAGACAAGCTGGTAGACAGGCACATAGACAGGCAGATAGACAGACAGACAAGCTGGTAGACAGGCAGATAGACAGGCTGATAGACAGACAGACAAGCTGGTAGACAGGCTGATAGACAGGCTGATAGACAGACAGACAAGCTGGTAGACAGGCAGATAGACAGAGAGGCAGACATGAGGATAAACAGGCGGTATATAAACAGTCCAACAAAGATAGAAAGATAGAAAAGACAGATTGAGGGAAGAGATTGAGAGATCATCTGCATTGCAAACAAACATCTCACCATGGAATGTGTAGTCCCTCTACACATGAAGACACACTTTCACCCAAAAATAGTCCATCTGGTGAACATTCGCTCAAGTGTTCTTTGAAATGCCAGGCGGTAATTGCTGAAACATTTTTACAACAACGGACAGTTGGTTTCCTCGCGTTACCCCCACACGGTTTGTCGGTGCCAAGAAAAAAAAGAAAGAAAAAGGTTTCATCTAAATACGTCCACCCACATGAAACTATTCCCAGATTAACACCCAAACGTAAGCGCTTTTTAACGATGTCTCCTTACGTCGCACAAACATGGCTGTGTCCATAGAAACAGCATGCGTTAAGAGAGATGTTGGCTTCATGTTGTTTTATGGCCGGAGCGTGACCTTATTTGCTCTGTGTGTAGATTCCATATTACAGACTAGTCATCATGGACCCTGTCTGCCTGCCCGTCTGGGAAGGGCCTTCCCAGACGGGCAGGCAGACAGGGGGGGGGGGGGGGGGGGGAGAGAGACAATGTAGATAAAGAAGGATACTTGAAGAGGATATTCAAAGATAGAGATAGAACGTGATGAGGAGTGAAGGTTGATGGCATTTCCTGGTGCTGCTAGTGCTTTTGTTTGCAGAGGAGCATGTGGAGAAAATGTATATTGTTTAATCCTTTGCAGAGTGATTTTTATTTTAGGTTTTAGAATTTTGAGGGGAGCGCAGTACAGTTAAATGCAGAGCTTTTTATCGCATCTTCCAGGGCTTGTAATCGTAATGCGAATTACTGCAACACCACTGTGAAGGAACTGATAGATTCAGAAATTGTTTTGTTCCAGACCAAAGTAAACAGAACACAACAAGACATATCGTGTCAGCGGATTGATAGGTAATCCCACTCTAAATCCCATCGAAGTGTCAGATCTGAATCTCGGTAATCGGCTTGCTGGCCTTAGACTTTAGAGACCGTGTCATAAAGTCATGCTGAAAGCTTCTGTCATCAGTATAGCAGAAAGATAACTCACTGTCACTGTTCATGTTTGGGAGATGGTTTTTATTATTGGGCTGATGCAGTCAGTTCGTCCAATTAGAATATGAGATTGACTGCATCATCAGTAACTGGGTAGATGTAGAATTGTTGCTGACTCAGCTCTGCCTCTTTCCTGTGGCGCACAATGAATAATAGTCAAGTGCTCGTATTTATTGATGTATCCCTTTTAGTGATCCAAGCACAAACTATGTGGATAATAAATACAGTTCTATTTGATTTTCGAACAGTATTGTTCAACTACGCTGCAACGCTACCAGCCTTGTTAAAGTATGTGCAACACCATTCCCGACTATCTCAAGTCTGGGATTCGGGTCAACATACCCAGGTGCTAAGCTCCCCCTGCAAGTATTTTAACCAGACACACACACACACACACACATTCTCTCCATCTAACAGGCCCATATGCTATCATCTGCTTGCTGCCTGTTGCTCTGTTTTGTCCATTTCTCCCAATCTCTCTCCCCCATCTCTCCCCTCTCCCTCCACCTCTCTCTCTCTCTCTGCTCGTTCTATTTACTTATCTGAAATTAATTTCAGTGAGCTCCCAGAATGCCGATGGAGCGGTGTGCATTCCGGCCGTTGCCGTGGCGAGGGAGTCCCGGGTGCCTAGCATAACAGACGAGGTTGTCAGTGTTTAGGGGTCGTCCTCCAGTGTTTTGGAACGCTCCTGGAAAGAGCCATAAACACGGTGCACCACAGAGGGAGACATTCCTGTTGACATCCTGCTGTTTTCAAGATGGCAATCAACCCTATAGTGTATTCCGGAGATCAATTTGTTACAGAGTCTTTTTTTTGCCATACTGATACCTAACTTGGATCTGGCACGTGTATGTTGGTGAAACATGGCTGACCTTTAGAGTTAAGAGATATTGAGTTAAAGGAGCGGGAGCATCTTGAGAGAGAGGTAAACAAGTTAAAGGCTAAAGATCGTCTCCCGTACAGTCTGTGTGAACGTTTTGGAGCCCTGTAACATCATTACAAACTAGCGCCACACGAACTTGGTGAATGAAGTCATCGCTGGCATTTAAGAGGTTAAACCTTCCGCAAACGAGAGAGATGAAGACACAGAGAGAGAGAGAGAGAGAGAGAGAGAGAGAGAGAGAGAGAGAGAGAGAGAGAGAGAGAGAGAGAGAGAGAGAGAGAGAGAGAGAGAGAGAGAGAGAGAGAGAGGGGAAAAAAAAGAATGGTCTAACCCCAACTCAAATGCTTTCTTCTTGTGTTTCACATAAACACAGGCCCTGCCTCTCTCCCTCTTTCCCTCCCTCTTTCTCTCTCCTTCTCTCCACTCTCTCTCTGTCCAGCTTGGTTCATATGTTTCTATTTAAGGCCTGCAGTGCCGTCTGTGGTGATTGGTGTGTTCAGCCCCCCTACCCCACTATCCAACGGCAGTGAGGGGAGGAGGGGAGGAAGGGAGGAGGGGAGGAGTGGTAGGGGAGGCCTTTCCTCCCACCAACACACTGTTGATTTTCCACAGGGAAACTACTGCTGCACTCCTCCAGCTCTCAGTCTCTCCGTCTCTCTCCTCCCCACTCGCTCACTCCTCGGTCTACATCTCTGGTCGTCAGCAGCTCCCTCTCTCCTCTCCCCCCGCTGCTCCTCTCTCTCTCTCTCTCTCTCTCTCTCTCTCTCTCTCTCTCTTCCCTCGCTCCCTCCGACTCCACGCGCGTCTTTCGGAGTCGTCTCAGATTATGGCGGTGCCTTAAAGGTGGACGAGCAAACCGCTTGAGTCAGTTTTTTTTTTAATTTTTCGTCTTCTTTCCTCCCCCCCTTTTACTTCTCTTTCCCTTTTGTTTTCATCCTTTCATCCCTCCCCCTCTTCAAATGATTATCTGTCCTGTGGTCTGGGCCGGGGCACGACTCAGCCGTGCGGCCACACGTCCGGGATTATGCAGCGAGGTCGCGAGATACGTCTTCTGATTGGTCGAGGGAGGGCGGCAGCGGCGGCGAGGGGGGAGGGCTCGGCCCATGGCGGCATACCGGGCGCGGGGCGCCAGCGGCATGCGCTCGCGGGGGGCCATGACGGGCAGCTGGCTGACGGCGTGTTTCTTCCCCTCCCCCCCCCCCCTAGGGCTTGAGAGCTCCGACCCCATGGTGCTGGAGCAGTACGTGGTGGTGGCCAACTACGAGAGGCAGGAGAACTCGGAGATCAGCCTGAAGGCCGGGGAGACGGTGGACGTTATTGAGAAGAGCGAGAGCGGTGAGTGTCCCTGTTTTGGGGAGGGTTTTTGCCAGCCCGCGCGCACACACACACACACACACACACAGTTGTGAGTGTGCACGGTAATGCAGAACGGGAAGAGACGGATGTTTCTCAGGGTGTTTGGCTCCTTCTCGCTGTTTACGCGCTCGCGCGCAAGCGCACACCCAAACACACACACACAAATACTGAAAGAGGAGCAGGCACCAATGCAAACAAACCAACGTAGATCGACACACTTTTTCTTCCTTTGTTTATTCGTTTCTTTAAACACTCTCTAAAGCTCTCTCTCTCTCTCTTTGACTCACACATGCATTGAGCACCCCTCCTTCTCTCTCTCCTCTCGTGGTTTCATTCCATGGTTTGCTTTGCTCCATCGTTATTCTCCTCTACCCCTCTTTGTCCTCAAGAATCCCTCTCTCCTCTCCCTCCTCTCCTCTCTTTCTCTCCCCCATGCCCTAACTAGGGCTTCGCTCCACCTGGAGGCTTTGTTAAGCCAGCAGTGTGTGTGTTTGTGTGTGGCAGAGTTGGGCTGAAGGCCAGTGTGTTGTCTTGCACACTAAGAATGCAGACCAGACGTATAATTAATAGTCCGAATTATTTAAGTGGAGTGAGATGTGTTTAAAGAGTTACAGCACCTCTTGGAACTGCAGAGGTCAAAGACTGGAGTTACTGGAACCAAGGAACCAATGTAGAGTTTAGGAGAGAGAGGGAGAGAGAGGGGGGAGAGAGGGGGAGAGAGGGAGAGAGAGGGGGAGAGGGGGAGAGAGGGGCAGAGAGGGGCAGAGAGGGAGAGAGAGGGAGAGAGAGGGGGAGAGAGGGGGAGAGAGGGGGAGAGAGGGGGAGAGAGGGGGAGAGAGGGGGAGAGAGGGGGAGAGAGGGGGAGAGAGGGGGAGAGGGGGAGAGAGGGAGAGAGAGGGAGAGAGGGAGGGGGGATAGAAAGGAGAAAGTTAAAGCTATATTCTACTTATTCAGTCCTCTTTTTTCCCTCGCTACTTTAAATCCTGAGGTTAACTGACAATGTAAACACAGCGTTCACCTTCATCTTCTCCTCTGGTTTCACAATGTTTCTCGAGCTGTCAACACGTCGGACTGGAGTGACACGTTAAGTTTCTGCAAAGGTTCCGTAAACAGAAGGAACGCTATGTCCTGTGGTTTAATGAAACACAAAAGAAGAGGGAATCTGTTTTTTGTTGCTTCATTTTGTCCTCCATTCCCCTTCCCTTCTTCCTTGGAAGTTGAGCAACGCCAGGCCTTGGCGCTTCTGCCCAGTGACAGCTCGCAGCCTGAACACATCTCCACCCGACAGGACTGTTCTATCTGCAGTCGATTCCACAACCTTCCGTCCTTTTCTTATCCACAGTCGTCTTCTGTCGCCGTCGTTTGGCATATCTTCTATAAGTCGAGTACCGAGTCGCTTTATTTTTTGCCGCCGCCCATAACCATCTCACCGTTCCTCGTCGTTCTCAGGAGCCGTGCTGTTTTGGCTCCATGTGTTATAGACATCAGTTTGAAGAGCGTCTCGTTGTATTTCCCATTCCCCGCCTGTACAGTGAGACAGTTGTCTGTGGTAGCCAATGAGGCTGTACAGTGAGACAGTTGTCTGTGGTAGCCAATGAGACCGTACAGTGAGACAGTTGTCTGTGGTAGCCAATGAGACCGTACAGTGAGACAGTTGTCTGTGGTAGCCAATGAGACCGTACAGTGAGACAGTTGTCTGTGGTTGCCAATGAGGCTGTACAGTGAGACAGTTGTCTGTGGTAGCCAATGAGGTTGCACGATGGGAAAGCACATCTCCGGCCGTAGAGGCTTAACGATTCTACATGACGGGCATAGACTAGAGGACGTTTATCTCATCAGGAAGTAGGATTTCTGACATTTATGGTAGATGATTTCGTATTCCTTTTAGGGGTTTTTCACACTTGTTGTACGAGGTTTTATTCTGTTATTTTTTAGGCTGCAGCGAGTTATGCTGCTGGAGGTTGTTTTTTGATGTCTCTTTGGCGCCTCGGTGTCTCTGGAGTCAGGCTCTCGCGTGTCATTAAATATTTCGTTTTATGAATATTCAAAAATACATTGCCTGTTCATCTGCCAATAACCACACCATAATTGGTTGCACTGTTTATCGCAAAATCCCCAACGCAAGATAAACCTGCTCTGTTAATTTAGCCTCCTGAGATGGCTGTGACTCAGTTTCAAGTCAAGTGAGGTCTTCATACATACTCATTACGGGGGAAAAAAGCTGAAAACATAAATTTAACGCCACTTTTCATGTCGGCACAGTTGACAGTTATGGTAAACATCCTCAATCTCTCTCTGTTATGAAGCCAACGGGACTCGAGCGGCTGTCATGACGATGATGACATCACTATTGGGTTGATCCAAGCCAAGCCAAACACATTGGAGAGTTTGGATGATGTTCTTCTCTCTGTCTGTTTAAAGGCATCCTGGAGACTCCCAGTGCTTATCTCCTCTGACACTTTCACCTCAGAAATGTCCAAATGTAATCCATGTAAAATGTAATGTAGTCCAATGTATTAGGCCTCATTCTCTTCTACGTGCTGTGTAGTACACACCTAGTCACGACAGCGGTTGTTTCTTAAACTCCGGCAAACTTAACTGAACCCTGCAATGTCCTGAGATCTCCTCTTCTCCCCTCGACATGCACAGTAGATCTGCTATGAAGAGGAATGGTTCATATCACACATCTGTCAACGAAACACAAAAGCTGCAGTTTTTGGAGGTTCCTGTACTCTCGACCCGGTGCAGTCATGGGTTCAAATCCCCAAGTCGGATGTTGTTGTTCTAGCCCTGTGAGAAGTTATTGGCCCTGCACGCTCCAGCTCTGCTCCAGCTGTTTCACTGCAACACGTCAACAAACCCGAATGTCCATTCCTGAGCCGGTACTGTGGTGTGTGGGTGTGTGTATGTGTGTGTGTTTGTGTGTGTGTTTGTGTGTGTGTGTACTTGTGGGTTTCACAATTGTACGAATGTGTGTGCTGACCTCATCGGTGAGTGTTGGATACGTGTGTGTGTGCTCACACCAGCGCATGCATGTCTGCTTGTGTGTGTGTGTGTGTGTGTGTGTGTGCGTGCACGGTCCAAGGCATGAATGTCTACTAGTGTGCATGCATGTGTGTCTCCTGCCTCAGACTTATGAGTTTCTATTTAGTAAAGACAGATTTATGGAGGGCAGGGAAGATGGACAGGCCAGAATCCTCCATCCTGAATGAAGGATAAGAGGCTTCGTCTGGGCCGCCGTCCTAGTCCTCCCATCTCGGTTATGTCCTTGGACATGGGAACGCATGTGTCTGCCCGGTCGAATGCCTCAGACGAAGGGAAGAATGCTTTGTATGCGTGACCACTGATTTAGTTATATGGAGGGCTGCTTTAGACAGTCTGTTGTTGTTCGTTTTTTTGCAGCTAACTACTAAATTATGGAAGAAAACTCCACTCGAATCATTCGAATGGGTTGAAAAACGGCAAACGTGACCAGACATATGAAGGAGGACTTTGTTATCTCCAGGATATATTCTCTTCATGTCGTCCTCTGGTTAGCTCTGCAGTCAGTGGTACGATGTTGCCTCTAAGGCGCTGTTTGAACGGCGCTGCCGATGTCCCCCACCACTATGCTAATCACCGAGCCTTTGAAAACCATCATTATCCCACAAAACGAATGGCAAGCGACCCGGTCCTTGAGTTGTGTGGCCAAGAGCGAAGATGGGATACGATGATGTAAAAACTCCTTGGTTTTCTGTATCATTAAGCAGCCCAGGACTAATGCGTCCTCCAGCACTGCCTCGATGCTGTGCTGCAAATAGAATCCTCGGGGCTTGTGTGCTGCCCAGCCCGCAGACCCAGAAGGATAAGCCATTTTCCCCCATTTGCTTCCCCCTATCTGCTTGTAATACCTAATCTCCTTTTATACCCCTCAGTGGGATTAGAAGGGGGAAGCTTTTGTCATCGGCGAGGATTTGGTGAGCTCACTGGGTTCCAACTTAAATCAATGGCGTGGCAGGTTATAATGAAGGAGCAGAGGGAGAAGATTTCACTCAGTAATATGGCGCAGCGGATGTCGTCTTTAGTAGATTTGCTGAGGGCGCTCGTTAGTATGTAGAAGTTGATTCTGAGAGACTGTGCCAAACTGACCCTGCCAGACCCCTATGCCCAGAGGGGGTTGAGGTCAGGCTGGCATGTCCTGTCTTTACGTTGGCATTGCCCCCTCTAACCCACATACAGTACGCCTTGGTCTGGACTGGGCAGAGTTGTTGGTTTAGCTTGGCCTCACGCCTTGCAGGGCATCAGCTTCAAGCTATCAGAGCCAAACAAGGTTCCGAGCATGGAGTGAGGCAATGTGTCAAACTTACGAAAGTAAGCTTTCGTATTTCTGCTACCAATCAAAAGTATACACATGGCCAATCTTCACTGTGTTTTAGGCTACCAGATTACGGACACAAAATTGGATGTATGAACATAAGCAGGAAGAAAATAGAATAGCAGTGGAAGGAAATTCCAAATTAGGTTTTATTTGAAACTATGAAATCTACATTTTGAAATACATTTTCACAAAAAAAAACTATTCATACATTTCCCAGGACAATTCATGTCCTGGGAAAGAATATACATTTTCCGGGACAGTTCCCCAAAACAGAGAACAATCCCCGGAACCCTACGACCGATAGCATGGCAGGCTATTACTCACAGAACACTTAGCCTTAGCGTAACCCTGAGAGGCTAATATCGCTAACGCTGCTTCAAACACTGTTGCGAAAGAGGGTTGGCCTGGAGAATATCCCAGATAAAGGGAGGCTCACACGAGAGAGGCACATACTCACCTACGGGCTGTAAAACAAAACAGGACAGCCTGCTTCAATTAGTACAACAGAGTGATGTTGCGAAGATACTCACGCTACATCTAGCTAGCAGAGAATTAGCTCTTAACACAGACCTTTGAGGAGACCAGCCTGCTTTAATAGAAGTGGGGTAACTCACTGGAATTGGCATGGGGGTGTGTGGGGTGTGGGGGCTTAGCTGAAGGGTGGACACACATTGCAGACACGCACATGCATGCAAACCCATGGGAAATTCAAGGCCTGGTTTAGCATTGTCAAAGCTAAGCGTGATGTTTAGTCAACATGCGCTAATGCAAGCCTTGTATCCTCTTACACTTGTAACAAA
Organism: Osmerus eperlanus; assembly: GCF_963692335.1. Classification (NCBI taxonomy): domain Eukaryota; kingdom Metazoa; phylum Chordata; class Actinopteri; order Osmeriformes; family Osmeridae; genus Osmerus; species Osmerus eperlanus. The sequence goes on from NC_085039.1 coordinate 11,003,749, forward strand.
ACTACTGTAACCAGACTCCCTGGTTGATGAAAGATTCAAATAAGAAACAGGATGTAGTTCTTTTGTCTGAAGCCATGTCATACCGTGGCAATAAAGATCAGGGGAGGCTTGAAATAGAATGTGACTTTCGAGGAAGAAACAGCATGAAGGGGATTGGGTATCCTCATAACTTCCTGCGGTCTGAACTGGTCAGATGGTGTTTTTTTGGAGTCATGGTTCATGGAGGATATTTTGACGCGAGTGTTTTATGCGAGTCAAATTCGACACGCGATACTTCAAAGTTACAACGGGGTGAGAGACGACAGTTGAGAAAAGCTCTGATGTTTTTGGCGGGGAATTCGATTCAGTACAAAGGGTACACAATCCAGCACAGTTTTGTGCAAGTCATTATCAGTGTTCAAAATGGGGAAAAGTGTCAGTGTACTTGAGGGCCCATTTTTTGTTTCCAGCCCCCTGTCCTTCCCCACCCCTCCTTCTGTCGCTCTCTGTCCTCTTGGTCTGCTTACTCTGCAGAAAGACGGCAGTATAGTATGCTGTTGTCCTGACAAAGACTGGATCCAATTCGCCGTTTGCAGGCAGGTCTGGTCTTCATTACCGCCAAGAGGGGAAACGGGTGACACCATCACGGGTTGCCTCAGACGTCACGTTTCAAAAGGAGGCTTGTTGACAAAGAAAGGTTTCGATTAGACGTGTCTGTCCCTCCATGTCTCTCGTGCACATGCGAAAGAAAGTGAAAGGGGAAATTTTGGTGCTGTTTCTGGACGGGATTGTGTGTGGGGTAGACCATCTTTGATGAGCAGACCAAACATCTATTTCAGTCCTCTCTCTTTCTCTCTCTCTCTTTTTCTCTCTCTCTCTTTTTCTCTCTCTCTTTTTTTTCTCTCTCTCTCTCTCTCTCTCTCTCTCTCTCACTCTCTCTCTCTCTTTCCCTCTCTCTCTCCCGCTCTCTCTCTCTCTCTCTCTCTCTCTCTCTCTCTCTCTCTCTCTCTCTCTCTCTCTCTCTCTCCTCTCACTTCCGCATCAACAAACAAGCCTTTTCTCTCAATTCTACCCTCTGTCTATTTCTCTCAGTCTCACAGTTTTACTCCATCCCTTTTCCCCATTCCTCCTATCTTCTCCTCCTCTCTCACTCCCCCTCTCTACCCTTCCACACACACCTTCTCCTGGCCCAAACCCCTGGCAGCCAGTGACGAGTGCGTCCCTAGATGAAGCGGCGCTGTGTTCTGTGTGACCAAAGTCATTCTATGAGAGCGAGTGAGCAGCCAGACTACCATAAGCGCAGTACGCCTGAACAGCAATCATTGTGACTATGGCTGTAAATCATCTACATCCTGTCCTCAGATTGCCCTGCAGGTGGGTGTCCTCCAAGTGGCATGCAACTGAAGAATCATTTCAAACGAAGCCCATTTCCATCGGTAATACCCAATAACAGTGGACGTGAATTCATGTTAATGTTAAGCAAATGGGTCTGGGAAAGTAGGCCAGTTCCTGTTGCACCTGTACAATAAAAGGAACTTACGCAAGCAGGAAATGAGCACTTGTGTTTTGCGTCTATTCAACATCTATTTTTACTGTTCTGTTTGAGGTTGAGTGAGCACAGCCTAAGTACGAGGTCTGGCATAGTGTATCGGTGCGATGACACCACACGCTGCCTGAAACACACCACACACACACACACACTCACTCTGCCACCAAAAACAGTGCATGATGACTTAAACCTGTTAACACAACACTCCTCCCTTCCCCTCTGGTGTGTGTTCAGATGGTCACCAATATGTAGTTCATTACTCCACCTTTTATTTGGCTTGTTCCAGAACCGTTCATTTTTACAGCTGCCCCCCCGCCTAGTCGCCTACCTACTGAGTGACTTTTTCCATGTTCGTGTTCTGGTACTGGACATATATGGTGCTGTAATTATCTCACTTCTTTGTATATTAACTTGAAAGGCTGGATTGTATTCTCTGTCACGGACCCTTGAAGTGCACCTATGTGGAAATTGATACCATCCCTGCACATTTAGAACCTTTTTTTGAGTTTGAGTTCATGTGCTGTACCATCAACAATGCTGACAGTTCAGTAGCATCCTTGTTATGGTTATATGAAGAAAAAAATTGAAGTTTATAAAGGATCAATAACGCTTTAGAATTTGAATATTCCACTCCTGATGGGCCAGCTTTTTTCATAGCATCTTCTTATATCTCCTCCTTGGAATGGCTAGAAAACACAGTTTTTCGTATGTCTGAGGAGGAAAAAATGTAACGAGGAGTGAAAGATAGAAATATGTAGAGATAAGTAGCGATAGAGTTCTGTGTGAAAACTAACCAACTTCTCTCTGTATGTGTCAACACATCCCCATGCCGCTAACCTGGTCCAACTGGGTTCTATCTCCCTCCTCACTCTCAGCCCTTCCTCCCACCCTCCATTTTTATCTTTCATATCTCTCTCTCTCTCTCTCTCTCTCTCTCTCTCTCTCTCTCTGTCTCTCTCTCTCCTCTCCCTCTCCCTCTCCCCCTCTCTCGCTCTCGCTCTCCCTCTCCCCCTTTCTCTCGCTCTCCCCCTCTCTCTCTCTCTCTCTCTCTCTCTCTCTCTCTCTCTCTCTCTCTCTCTCTCTCTCTCTCTCTCTCTCTCTCTCTCTCTCTCTCTCTCTCTCTCTCCTCCCTCCCTCCCTCCCTCCCTCCCTCTCTCTCTCTCTCTTTATGGAAGCCGTGTGTGATGAAGGGGTCCAGCAGCATCTCTGTTCCTCATTTCTCTGCTTTTACTGCCCTTATTTTCTCCAGAGCTGGATTTATAAGGGTGCTGGGTCTTGTCAAAGCCTCTGCTTGCTCTCATATGTGGAGACTATGGTGTGTGTGTGGGTGTTTGTGGGTGTGTGTGTGTGCGTGTGTGTGGGTGTGCGTGTGGGTGCGTGTGGGGGTGCGTGTGTGTGTGTGCGTGTGTGCGTGCTATGTATTGTCTGCCAGCCTGAGAAAGAGTGAAGGCCAAAATGCACTCTTTTTTTTCGCACGTGCAAACGTGCGCAAGCACATATGTACAGTGCACACACACACACCTGACCTACTTCTACAAGCCCCCCTTTATGTACGCAACAAAGGGTTGCAGGCACAGTAATAATTACATAGAGTGACTTGAAGACACTGTCACAAGATAGGATTTATGGTCTTCCGAAATTACTTCCTATTAATTCCTACCTTTTGAATAGTTCCAATGACTTGGTCTATAAACCTTGTGTGTTTCAGGTGATCTGGGCTATTCTTATCACAGGGATTGTTTTCCCTCTGTTGAAAACTTTGGGAGCTAGCAAGTTGTAGATAAGCCTTTGGTGACTTGCTACCCCTACAGACGGCGTTGGATACAGGCTTTCACACGCTGCGGCGGTGAAAGTAATTATTTGAAAAATTATGCTTCTCAAGCGTGGAGCTGCAGTTGTGTGAGAATTGATTAGTGTTGCATCGCGGTCACAACGTCAAAGTCAATTTAATGGGAAAGCCGCAGCCTCCGCAGTCAAACGTCAGCCTTAGCGCTAACATTAGCATGGATATTAGCACAAATCTGAACCTAAACGAATCAGACAGTTTTGAAAACAAACCGTTCTAAACTGTCAAGTGCCAGACTCTGCTGTAATGTCTATGAGGGGCCCAAAGGATAACGGCAGCGAGCTAGTTTCATCTGGGGTAGTGAAAGTAGTTTGGGGTTGGGGCTGGGGGGGGAGGGGGGGTTACTGTGGCCTGCACCAGACAGCCCCTGCAGGTTGGTATAGCCTCAAAGTGAATTGACCCCTGTGTGGTCGGCTAACCCACGGAACGGGGTTAGCCGGGGTTAGAGGGGGGGAGAGGGGGAGGGAGGGAGGGAGGGAGGGAGGGGAGGGGAGGGAGGGAGGGAGGGAGGGAGGGAGGGAGGGAGAGGATTGCTTGCAGCAGTTGGTATGATGACCCAGACACTACACAGTGGCTCCGGCAGGATGGAACTCTGTTTCTTTCTGGTGTTGTGATAAAGTGAGGAGGAGACGAGGTGGAGATCCGGGCTGGTGTTGTACACACCTGGTCCTGGGTGTTCATGTCCGCTCGCCTGCTTGATGCATCACCGTCATCCCCTGTGAAGGAGGCTCCACGTGTCAGCGTCCCAGCTGAGTCCTCAGGATCTAATCCCACAGAGTGCCTTGTCGTCGCAGTCGTTTGGAACAGTAAATCGGACCCGGAGCTGCTCATTGCCTTGTAAACCGACCAGGAAAAAGTAAATGTCCAAGTGGTAGCTTAGCCCGAAGGTGACTTAAGTGTGGAAAAACCGTATGAGTATGAGAATGAAGGTGACTTAAGTGTGGAAAAACCGGAGTATGAGAACACGGGGCAGAAGCAAAGAGCAACGGAACATGATTGTAAAGACGACACAATGCCAACGTCTACTGTACGGCACTATAAAAAGAAATGTTCTTGTTCCGACGATGGCAGGGCTTTTCCCCCGGTGGAGGAAAGGCTTGGTACCCGGGCATATTTTTCCAGAGTAGCCACACGTGGGTTGGGTGGGCACGCTGCCTCGCTCGGACACAAACTGGGGCGTGATGGCCTGGTTCTTCCAGGTCCTACAGACCACATCACAGTTCTTCTGCACAGGGCCGTACTGTAGGAGAGCTGATGACGTCATTGTTGGATTTCACGAGAGAGAAGGGGAGAAAGGACAAGGGGTTAGGACATCCCAAAGATAGCTGCCGCCTGCTTTCTTTTTTTCCCTGTCCACCTTCTCCCCTCTCTCTCTCTGTATCTCTCTGCCTCGAACTTTCTGTCTTGTCTCTCCATTGTTCTGTCTTTCACAAAGTCCTTCCCTTATGTGGGACTTCTCGCTCTCCCTCCCTCCCTCTCTCTTTCTCCCTCCCCTCCCTTTTGTCTCCCCTCCCTAACTTGCGTGTGCCAGGGTGCGCTAAGCGTCAGAGGCTGCGGAAGGTCGTAAATGTGCGTCCGATCTCCAACAGACACGTCGAGCTCTCCCGCTATTTATGACACCTCGAAGTCCTCTCATCAGTCCCACAGGAAAATCTTGCGGTGCCTCTGAAATACGTAAAACACTCCGCCGCAGAAACACCCGGACTGGGACGCCCGCTGGTTGTCAGGGAGATGATAGACGCTAAGGATTTTCCGTATTAGAAGGCTTTATAGTTTGGGTGTGGGCCCGAATCCGCATGTGTTTTGGTCTTCAGTCTGTTTGGAAACGCATACTGAAATATAAAGTAGATGGAGTCTTCAAAGCTGATACCAGGTCAGATCTTATCACGCCAGCCAGCTGATTATGGGTTACATCACGACGATCAGGATCCCATATCACAGATAAAGGACCCTAGCTACACTTGGTCTTTTACACGTCTTTCATATCCTGTGTGTGTGCGCGTGTGTGTGTGCGTTCTCCTCCATGCTCTGCTCTTGTGACGATGATTCCCTTCTAATCGTGGCCCTCGTTTCTCTACGACGTAACTCCTGCCTTCTCACTGGAGCAGATCAAAATTGAGAGCGGACCCCAATATAAATAGTAGCACTCTATAAATTCTGCCGTCCCCTGTGAATCTCCTGCCTGGCTTCTGGAGTTTGGTAGTGACAGTCTGCAGATGAGGGACCGCATCGATGACATCTTCTCTCCGTCGTGCGTAAATCAAGACGTGTGGACGGAGTGCGGGTCCGAGCAGAACTCGAAGCTCTCGTACCTCGGAACCTCAGTCACTGTGCGGGGGATATCTAAGCAGTCATAAACGTCCTAACGTGCGCGCGTGTGCGTGTTTTCTAGGCTGGTGGTTCGTCAGCACAGCCGAGGAGCAGGGCTGGGTTCCAGCTACGTACCTGGACTCTCAGAACGGGACCAGAGATGACTTGGACCTGGGCACCTCTAGAACTGGGGAAGGTAAGACACAAGCGCACACAGGCATGCACAGACACACACACACACACACACATGCTGTACATACACCCTCTCCCACAATCACCCAGGCGAACACACACATGCACGTACAAACCACACACACACACACTTCACTCCAGTACAGTACTAATTATCGTAGCAATGCAGACCTTGATTTTATCGTAGCAGGAGGAGTATTTGGCAGCAGTCATCCGCCTGTCCTCATCCTGGACGGAGAGCAGCTCCACTACACACACGCGCGCGCGCGCACACACACACACACAGCCAGACACACACTGGGAGCCTTGAGGACCTGGGCTTGTTGCATGAAGTAGCCCCCCCCCCCCCCCCCCACCCCCACCCCCCTCCCAGCCAGATGACCTCCTATCCAGACGAGGACTTCTCGGCACCGAGGAGATTTTGGCTTTCTGCTGCATTCTACGCCGGCCTCCTGACATGGAGCTGCTGTAGTCAGTCTGGTTCAGTCCTGACCTCTACCCTGCTGACGCTCAGGAAGACCGCCAACAAGGAGCGTTTCGTCACCACACACCGCAAGCCCCCAGTTCCATCAGCTTTTCCCCAAGGCACTCACGCACACATACAGAAGCTCACTCACAGATACACGCAGACCCGCGTGCGCACACTAAACGCACGCGTGGACGCGCACGCACAGACACGCACACATTGGCATGCATGTTTCTCGTCATCGTCCTGCCATGGAAAGATGCATGGTGTAAAGGGTGGTGTGTCATAGAGTGGTGTGTCATAGAGGGCCACCGGAGGCTTTTCATTGGCTGTCTCTCATTAAGGCACGCTGGCAATGCGCTGTAAACTGTCACGCTATACAGCCACCCTCACACACACACACACACACCCACACACACACACACACACACACACACACAGTGCCAACAGGTCCTGCACAGCTGCCTTATCCCTTGGTTTCTCTTGCTTCAGTCACTTGTCCCACCCAAACACACACGCACACACACACACACATGTTGGGTGGTACTGTAGTGGAGGCCCCTGATAGCCGTAGAGGAAAAACGGGGTGATGAGAGCGGAGCTGGCTGGCTGTTAAGGGACGTGACTCAGTCATTATGTTCAAACAGACACACTCACTTAGGACTTGAAGCCCCTCTCTCTCTCTCTCTCTCTCTCTCTCTCTCTCTCTCTCGCTCTCGCTCTCGCTCTCGCTCTCGCTCTCGCTCTTTCTCTCTATCTCTCTCTCTCTCTGACATTAACTCCCCATTCGTCGTCCACTGTACCAGACACATCACTGCCTCCGGTATCTCTGCTCCACCCTCTCTGTGGGCTTCTCTCATTACCTGGCTGCAGTGGGTGACATGACCCCAGTGACAGCAGCCTGCTAGCGAGCCCAGGCCCACCAGGCCCAGGCCAAGGCCCAGGCCCACCAGGCCCACCAGGCCCAGGCCAAGGCCCAGGCCCAGGCCCTGGCCCACCCGCATTACCCTCCGCAGAAACATTGTCCTTCCTGACCGCCCAATCGGATATTTTAATTAGGAGGTCAATGGGAGAGAGAGAGAGGGAGCGGGAGGGAGGAGGAATATGAAAGAGAAAGATGGGGTGGGAGGAAGGGCTGAGAGTGAGTAGGGGAGACGCTGTAGTAAGAGGGAGGGAGGGGGGAGATGGAGGGAGGAGAGGGGGGAGATGGAGGGAGGAGAGGGAGAGCGGTGCGTGTCGGGGGTCTGGTTCATGTCTATGCAGAGGTTGTCTGGGAGGGAGGGAAAAGTCCTCTCATCATGACAGAGAACATAACCACATACCACAGCACAAGGCTTAGGTGTGGGGAAAGAAGACTTGTGTTGCATAGATAAAGGCTAGTCTTAGACAGAAAGATATTTTAAGAGACATTCTAGATCAAGAGAGGGGTTTGACTGGCTTGTAGTGATATACAGAGAAACTAGAGGGTGTCTAGACGGTCAAAACCTCAGAAAGCCCTAATATTTGCTCCTTGTTTCCCATGGAAGTTGGTCCCAAGGTTGACAGTTCAACCCCAGTCGGTGAAACAGTGAAAAGGGAAGAGTTGGCGGGAGTAGCTTGCTTTGTCAGTCAGCTAACCCCAGAAGTGCTAACGCTAACTGGCTGCCATGGGAACTGGCTCACTACATTCCCACAGTGTTGCTTCAGTAAATCGTTGCACATCACAGACTTTAATACAGTTATTTTTTTTAAGGTGTTTCTCAGCTCAGACTAGTTACCGACATGTTTTATATCTGTGAAGGATAAGATAGTCTCTCTGGGCTGTTCTCTCTCGTAAGGAAATCATCTGGGTGTTTTACAAGCCCGCTCTCCCCGTCGTGAAACGTCCGTGGAGAGCCCGTCTCCGGACCCTCTCTTCCTCCATAACGTTGGTGTGAGGCAGCCCTTGTTTCAACCTCCACACACCCCCTCGGAGATCACTGCTAACTGACTGTGACAGGGGGCCTGGGAAGCACACAAGGAAAGAAGGCTTTCTGGGAAATGTAGACGGAATTAGATTGTATTCACTATCCCTTTGAATAAAGAGTTTGATTTGATGTGTTGTACATTCAGATTGATATGATATTGATATTTATACTGTACAGTGACTTGAGTACAGGACCTAGTGGTCATGCATACTGTACAGCTAATGTACACATTGTGTACACACTATGTGTGTGTGTGTGTGCCATAAATGAAGCGTCCTCATCTCATAACTGACTAATATGTTTACTTCATATGACATCTTATGTTATTGTTTTAGTATTGACAGTGTTGATAAAATGGATGCTGATCCTTTGCTGGCTTTCTATTGTTATATGTCTTCCTTCCATGCTACTAACAGACAGGCTTGTTAGCATTTTTCTGTTGGCCATAACTTGCTTCTTGTTTGTTTTTCTTTTCTTTGTTTCCCCTTCACTCCATCCATTACTAGTTACTAAGAGACGCAAGGCTCACCTGAAGAGACTGGACCGCCGGTGGACCCTGGGGGGCATAGTCAACCGACAGCAGAGTCGAGGTGAACACACACACACATGCACACACACCAGTTCACTCATGGCCTCCCACTCACTTTTCATCTGTCTCTCTCTCTCTGTCTCTGTATCTCTCTGTCTTTCTCTGTCGCTTTCAATCTCTCTCAATCTCTCTATGTTTACCATACCTCCCTTGGACGACCCTTCAAGCAGACATGCAGCACACTTACCCAAACACACACACACACACCCACCCACACACCAACGGACACACAGACCCCTTCATGGTAAACAAGCTCATTTACATCCCTGCCAGTCTGCCAACAACTACAACGACCTCTGCATGTCTCCAGCAGCATTGGGTGGCCCCTTGTGTTTCAGCTCCCACTGTTTAAAACACGAGTACACACCCCGCCCTGGTCGCTTCTCATCTCACACTGAGTAACAGACTAACAAGGACAACATAAAACAGCTGAGAGGATTAAAAGGGTCGGAGTTGGAGGGGTGTTTTTTACACACAGTAGGGAAAACAACTACCTTGTTGGCTTGCACCGCTTGTAAGTGTTTCAACATTGTGTCTCACCCCAGTGCTACTCGTAGCCTCCATATGGTTTGGAAGCCATTTGTGCTTTATGTGCGTTGCGTTAATACTTTTTTTTATTCTTTGAAAAGATGGAGAATATTGACTTCTTCTCAAACTTTTGAATCCCACATTTGCCAAACGGCCCTGGACGCTCGCAAACATCAGACAGAATAATGGTTGAGTCATTGCGAGCGCTCCTTTGAAAAACCAGACAGACGTGACGTGAGAGTGTGTCTGAATGCTCCGTCGTATTACCTGGTGTGGGTCTGAACCCAACAGGCCCCTTACTCACACTTACTGTGAGACCATAGGAAAATGACCGTCTGGTTTTGGGATTGGCTACACTAATCCAGACAGACAGATTTAGTTTGTTGACTAAACCTGGACCAGAGTCTACAGTATGTAACTTCCAGAACCCTTAACCACCTCCCACTGAGATTACATAAGACTCACCTGGTTCAGTTTAAACTGATCCCTGTTCAGTAGTGTAGCTAATAGAAAAGTGATTAAACAGCACGGGTTTAATACCGACTGAACCCAGGCCAGCTGCTTAGTGCCTGTACTGGAGGAGTGTCAGGGCTTCAAACTGCATACATTTACATTTAGTCATTTAGCAGACGCTCTTATCCAGAGCGACTTACAGTAAGTACAGGGACATTCTCCCCGAGGCAAGTAGGATGAAGTGCCTTGCCTAAGGACACAACGTAATTTGACACGGCCGGGAATCGAACTGGCAACCTTCAGATTACTAGCCCGATTCCCTAACCGCTCAGCCACCTGACTCCCTTCATAGGAGATGAACTGAGAGGCTGATGTACTCCTAGAGTGGACTTTCCTTATCTCTGTTGATGACACATCACCTTGAAGTCCAGCTGCTCTTGGTAGGGGTGCCGATGAGCAATGTGTTTGATCTAAGATACACACACACACACACACACACACAAAGGTTTTCCAGGACTATGATTCGCCAAAACCAATGTGAGCGAAGGTTCTTGGCCTAATATGGTCATATACAAAGTTTGTCTTCAGCCAGAGTATATAACGTGAGTCAGAGTCTGTAGAGGTAGGCAGGGTATATAGAGTTAGCCAGAGTGTATTGCTGTAGTGGTGAGCAGCACAGTTAGGTAGCTTGGCTCTCCCAGAGAGAAGAGGGTGATGGCTGCTGTGAAAGTGGGGTAGAAGCCCATAGGCTGGCTTTAATCATGGACGAAAATAACAGTGGAACTGCTTCTTAGTGTGTGTGTGTGTGCTAGTTGTGTGTGTGCATGCAGCACAGAGCGAGCTGTCGCCATAAAGAAATGCGGCGCTTGCTCGCTTTAAGCGACAGTATCATGCTGGATAGAAATTTATATGCTGTCTTAGTGACAGCCCTGAAACAGGCAAGTGACACTAAAGCTCAATTATAACTCTCAGCAGGACTTTGTCACATGTCTACAACCATGTTTTTAGGTCATCATGAACAGAGGCCGGGAGCTGAAGAGAGAGAGAGAGAGAAAGAAACAGAACATGGAAAGTGAGAGAAAAACAGAGAGGGGTGAAGAGAGAGAGAGAGAAAGAGAGAGAGGGGTAGAGAGGGAAAATGAGGTGGAGAGAGAGAGAGAGAACCAGAATAGAGAGGGAAAGAGAGAGAGAGAGGTTTTAGTGTTAAGAGTCCAGTGTTGGTTTCAGCTGGCTGCGGCCTTGCTTTGCTACATGCAAACGAATGCCTTCTGGACCGGAGGTCTGTTTCCACCGTAGAAAATAGCTCCTCTGTGAAAATACTGCTGACTCCTGTAGAACAGCCAAACATTGGTTTTCCTCCTTCTCACTATAGTCTTCCTCTGTTCTCCGAGGCTCCATCTGTTTCTCTCTCTGCCTCTCTTTTTGCCCTTTCTTTTCTGTTTGTCTCTTTCTTTGTCCGTCTCAGTCTCTCTCTCTCTCTCCCTCTCTCTCTCTCTTTCCTCCCAATTGTTACCCTTCCCCCCCTCTACCTCGTTCTGGTACGAGGCTAGAGCATGTTGGGATCACTAAAAGGAGGACTGGGATTCATCTTCTCAGGAACAGGGGTTGACAACAAGATTAGGAGTACAGGGAGGACCAGGTGTCAAACCACTTGAAAAATGACTTCATGACCTGAAACATCTTGAACAAGATGTTGTTTTTGTACCATTCCATCAACTTGACGCTAAACACCAAGTCAGGCCCAGGGGTCAGAGGTGTTCCCGAAAGATCCCGAAGGTGTTGATTGGCTAACGACGGCGGCGTGACCTCACAGCTTACCTCATGTGTTATTGACAGGGCGGGTTAGGGTCAAGCGTGTCCTCCAGTTCCACCCTGTTAGAACGTGTGTGTGTTTGTGTAAGCCTTCTGAGAGCATTTTTGGTTCCTGAGGTCCCTAATCACATTAAATCATATTAAAGATGTCGTTTCACTGCAGCTTACTGGAATGACACACACACACACACACACACACACACACACACACACACACACCCTAAGATACTCACTTTCCAAGTACGTAACAAGTAGTCATGCAATCTCACACACACTCCTGATCTCAGCCATACACCCTGTCCCTCAGAGCCAGACATTCCTAACACACACACACACACACACACGCACACACACACACACTTCTAAAGCATCCACCCTACAGTACACACACAGCCCATGTTAGCCAGTCTGTGGCAGACATTCCTGACAGTTTTAGGTTATTAACTCCAGCCTCTGTGGAATGATACGCCGGGGAGAAGCAGGAGTCACCACTGGCTTCACCTCGCCACACCTTTACACACACACAGGGTGCAAGGGATTACACTAGCCACTAGAGGGAGCAGCGGTGTATTTTTCAATGGTGTCCAATAAGGATGGGAGCTCGAATGGGGGAAAAAAAGGATTTCAAATGTCGTAGTAGTGTTGCTGATAAAAGTCGCATGCCATTGTAAGCATGTTGCATCTTGGTGCAGCTACTGTGCAGGCATAAAACGATATTATCTTATGGTGATCCACTTGAATATTGACTCTCTTTGACTCGCTTTCTGATGACATTGTGTCTCCCCTGGTGTTTCTGCCACCTCTCTCCTCCCTTCTCCTCCTCCGCTCTCTCTCTCTCCCCCCCCCCCCTCCAGAGGAGAAGTACATTACTGTCCAGCCTTACAGCAGCCAGGGGAAGGACGAGGTCAGCTTTGAGAAAGGGGTCACCGTGGAGGTCATCCAAAAGAACCTGGAGGGCTGGTGGTACATCAGGTAAGCTCCTCTCCCTGGTCCTCAGTGTTGAAGCTCTACCTCCGATTGGTCCCCTCACAGTCGATTAAACGCCGCGTCAGCCAATGGGTCACGAGGCATCCGACCATGAACTTCTCCTCTGGGACGTAATCACGTTGGATTGGACCAGTCCCAAATCCAAGTTCCCTTTTCTCATCAGCGTATGTAGGCCAGAGACAGGAGCCAGTGGCTGTGTTGGAACTGGTCCAAAGTACATATTCCATTTCTCACCCTCTCTAAGTCAATGAGTCCTGAGAGAGGGATGAGAGCGATCTTAGATATCGCACTGAAGAGACTTAATCAAGGCCAAACTATGTCTCATCTGCTTAATGGTACTGGGGTGAGACTGTTAGCATGTGCGACTCTCTGCAGACCTGTGTGTGTGTGTGTGTGTTCTGGTTGTAGCTGATGTGTGTGTGTGTGTTCTGGTTGTATCTGATGTGTGTTCTGGTTGTGTCTGATGTGTGTGTGTGTGTGCATGTAGGTCCTTTTGTGGGGTTGTGGGTGGGATGTATTGTGTGTGTGTGTGTGTTCACATGTGTGTTCTCATTGTGTGTGCGTGTGTGTGTGTGTTCTCATTGTGTGTGCGTGTGTGTTCTTCATGCCAGTTGTTTGTAGTTTCCTTGTGGGCCCTGAGGGTGTGTGAGTGGTGCTGCTCTCTACTGCTGATGATTATCACATGCTGAGTTTCTGAAAAACACACACACGCGAACACCCCCGCACGCAAACGCATAAACAAACACCCACGCATACACATAAAAGCTCACAGGCAAACACACACTGATAAACACACAAGCGTCGCACGCTGTCTTTCTGCGTCTGACCGACACACACAAGCTTGTTCTGCTGTCTGTCAATAAATAGACAGCAGCGACATCTACAGGTCACATTGCACACCACCTGGAGTACAGAAACACAACTGGTTCCCTTTGCCCCCCTCCACCAGACACCTGGGTAAAGAGGGCTGGGCCCCCGCCTCGTACCTGAAGAAGATGAAGGAGGACTTCTCCCCCAGGAAGAAGACCCTGAGCGGCCCCGTAGAGATCATCGGCAACATCATGGAGATCAGCAACCTCCTCCAGAAGAAGTCTGTGAGCGAGAAGGACGTCCAGACGGACGGAGAGTCCACGCCGGAGCGCCACATCTCCAAGAGCGAGATCAGCCTGCCCATGCCCTGCAGCCCCGAGTTCGGGCCCAGCTCAGGCCAGGGGTCGGGCTCAGGGTCTGGGCCCGCTCCCGGTCTCGCTCCTGGGTCCAGTAGCCCCAATCTGGGGCCTGGTGCGGGCGCCGCCCTGCAAGACAGTAAAGGGAGGGCAGAGCCGGGGTCTCCTGCCGTGGCCCGCGTCGCCCCACACAGGGTGGAGATAGGTGAGGTGTTCTGGTTTGTTCGTTTTCAGTGTCGGTGGAACGATGGACTGTGTTGAATCAGTTGTATGAATTGAAATTTAGTGACAACAAAGAATCGTTAACTAGGGATATATACCCGTTGATGATGGAGGGCATAAATTGCTATTATTTTCTCTTTACATAGATTTTGACGCTATAGGTAAGTGGTAATTCTGTCTGTCTGTGTGACAGTGTGGTACGGAATCTTGCTTCAACCGATGATGCTGTTTTTTACAGCCTGATTAATCCAAAGTGATGTGGTGTTTTTGCTGACCTTTAACTGACTGCTTGACTGGCCTGTTGCTGTGCTTTTAAATTGTGTGCGCAAAGTACCATATAGGCATAACATGAGTCACGTTCAATGCTAAAGTGCTATATATTTGTTCCCAGGCTCTCCAAACCTCAGGCAGAAACCTCCTCCAAGAAGAGAAGCCAACCTGGTACGGCACTCTGATCTAAACGACCACAGATGGAACGTATTTGTCACTCAAAACTAAGTCTTCTTTTTCTTCATCCCCAGGGATTCCAGTTGCCCAAGCCGCCAGAGCCCCCTACTGTTGAAGCAGAGTACTACACCATCGCAGAATTCCAGTCGTGCATCTCTGATGGCATCAGTTTCCGTGGAGGACAAAAAGCAGATGTAAGAACACGGGGGAAAACCATTTAGAACAACGGATGTTAAACGGAGTGCTGTCAATATCATATAATGTAGATTTACAGTACAGCCTTTTGTGTATCTATTGGTATTGACAGAAGCATGTCTGAGCACATCAAATATTTCTGGTGACCGAGTATTCCCCGGGTAGGGAAAATGCTGAGGCAGGAAAAAGATGGCCTTGAGCTGTTTATTATGAATCTGATGATGCAGAGAAAATAAACTGTTTTCCGAGTCAGGTTGGGCAGTAATAGACAAGGCTGCGATTTTGCTGATTCCTTGGAGAGTGGACCAAGAATGATGCAAGGAATGTCAATCGTCACCCTGTTTATGTGGCTGAATGTGACAGTTAAGGATACTCACAATGTCCTTTATGGTGATACATTTTCAGTTGACTGATTGCCTGGCAATGGATACGTCCCTTGTTTGTCTATAGGTCATAGAGAAAAACTCCGGGGGATGGTGGTATGTGCAGATCGGAGAGACGGAGGGCTGGGCCCCCTGCTCCTACATCGACAAACGCAAGAAACCCAACCTCAGCCGGCGAACCAGCACGCTCACTCGCCCCAAAGTCCCGCCCCCGGCTCCGCCTGTCAAGAAAGCTGACTCGGACGAGCCTCCCCGTCTGTCCGCCTCCGAATCTCCCAGCAGGCCTGTGTACGAGGAACCCGAGTATGACATTCCCGCCGTGGGCTGCGACGGCGAATCCGACACGGACTCCCTCAAAGGCGAGCGACCCCTGGAAGTCAAGCGAAACAGTGTCCTCGTCGCGGAAAAGTATCGCAACTCTGCCCCCGTGTGTAAGGCCTCGCCGGTGTTCTGCCACAGGAGAGCCTCCTTCAGGTCTGTGGATGAGGAGGCCAAGGAGGAGTGCATCTACGAGAACGACTGCTTCCGGCCCGGTAGCGGCGACGAAGGAGCTTCCGCCAAAGGCTCCAACCGGCCGAACTCTCCAAGGAGCTACTATTCCTCCACTGTCCCACGTAGGCCCTCGGGATCTTCCCCCCTGGCTGGGAAGCCCCACAAACCGCTCACCCCGGAGCTAGGCCGGAGCCAGACCCTGGGACGACGGGTGGAAACCAGCCCCAGGTCCTCGTCAGACGAGTCGGGTAGAGGCCCTGGGAGAGGCCCAGGATTCAGGAGGGAGGTGGAGCAGAGGATAGGTCAGAGCCCGTCCACCAAGCCTAAGCCCTCTGTGCGACCCAAACCTCTCCTCACTAAGTCCGAGCCCCAGAGCCCCGAGAGGATGGACATCAGCTCCCTCAGACGTCAGCTCAGACCTACCGGTCAGATTCGACACCTCAAGTCCTCGAGGGGCGAAGACTCGGAAACGGCTTCCGTGATCTCGTCCGAGGACTCCGGCTCGTCCCGGAGCACCTCGGACCTCTCGTCCGTTTACTCCAAGGGGAGTCGGGGTGATTCGGACATGGAGGGGTTCAGCCTTTACCGAACCACGGATGCCTACAGCAAGGTCCAGGAGTCGGAGCTTAGCTTCCCTGCCGGGGTGGAGGTGGAGGTCATCGAGAAGCAGGAGAGCGGATGGTGGTTCGTCCGCTGGGGCGTCGACGAGGGCTGGGTCCCCACCTTCTACCTGGAGCCCCTCCGCCCAGGGGGAGACACGGCCGGGTCCGACGGACACCTCTCGGAGGCGGGCAGCGGGAGCAAGTCCAACAGCCTGGAGAAGAACGAGCAGCGGGTCTTGGCACTCAACAGCATCAACCTCCAGGGCTTGAACCAGCACCAGGTGGGCATGAGGAGAAACACTCCCCCCATCCCCTCCAAGCCTCCCGGGGGCTTCAGCAAACCCTCCAGCATGGTCAACGGGGCTGTCCGGATGAGGAATGGCGTCCACCAGGTCGCAGTGCGCCCCCAGTCTGTCTTCGTGTCCTCACCCCAACCGGTGAGGGACTCCTGCTACATGACCGGGTCGCTGAGGCGCAACGAGTCCCTGGGCGCCAGCGATCAATGCCGATCCGGCTGTTCCTCCACCACCGTCCGCCGGAACTCCTCCTTCACCACGGTTCGCCCGCACGCGGTCGTCGAAAGCCGGGCGAGGCCTTCGGAGCGTTCCTCCACGGGGTCCTCGGCGGGAATGGGGTTCAGCTCCGGCGCCGGTGCGGAAACCTTGACCCGGATGGGCCAGCGGAACGGCATCCCCGTGTCCACGGTCCGGCCCAAACCCATCGAGAAGAGCCAGCTGATCCACAACAACTTGGGAAGGGAGGTGTTTGTGTCCATCGCTGACTACCGAGGTGATGACGAGACCATGAGCTTCTCTGAAGGCACCAGTCTCGAGGTCCTGGAGAGGAACCCAAACGGATGGTGGTACTGCCAGATCCAGGACCCCCTGCACGCCCGCAAGGGCTGGGTCCCCTCCAACTACCTAGAGAGGAAAAAATGAGAACGCCCACCTCGACCTGTGGTGTCATCTGTACTTTTGCTATGTTGGTGACATCTCACTGTAAGGTTCGTCTTAGACTCTCCCAATAAGCAATATGCTCCAAATATGTACATTTCTGAGAGACTTGTGTAAAAAGCGGGTTGTTTTCATACTCTTCGGTTATGACAAAAGGAACTTTAGTGCTGGTTTACTAAAAATGTACACATGGAAGACTCTAAAAGATTTTACGCGTGGCGGGAGAGAGACGAGAGACTGAATATGGAGTCGACCACCGCAGTGTCAGAAACATTACAAGGATGTCGTGTTTTGCGTAGTTTTTAGTAGATTAAATGACACCTTCTTTAAGAGGTTTACATTGGGGGGGAGTGGAGTTTAGCAGGGTTAGGGCTATGTCTTATTCCTGCCCGTACATGACTATGCCAAACAGGTGCCTTGTGTAAATGATCGACTGAAGAGGAGGTTCTGATGAAGTGGATGGAACATCAGTGAATCTACCAAAGTGTATTGCAGTGCCATAAGCCCATGAGAGCATGGATATACATGGAAACAAATTATTTTTGTAAATGTAACGAGAATACCTCCAGGAAATAGGAGGGTTACTGAGCGAAAAAGGATCAATCTGGAGTGCTGTATTCAAAACCTGAGTCAAACACAGAAGGTGTCGAGCGGTGAAGAGAAACTCAGATAAAGTCAAATGAGTGACATGAGTCACAGTCAAATTGAAATAATTAATCTTTGATTCTCTTATTTTTCAGATTTCTGTATGTTTTTTATGTCTTGTGTGTCTTGTCTTTCTTAGAGAAGTATTTCTGCTTTCTTGTGTGTGACACCGACAGCCTAGAATTGGAACAGAGTCGAAGCTTCTTGTTCTGGTATTCTGCCATCTGATGATGTGCCATCGGCGGAACACCTGAAGCGGAGTTTCAGATAATTGGCTTACATTTCCTAGTGGACCCCTTTTTTTAGAGTCAAATGCGATCTCAAAAATATCTTGGATAACAGCTAATAGCTGAAAACCTGAAAAAGCTTGAAACAAGTCAAATATTGCCTTTAGGAGTGAGAGTAGGAAAATATCTTGCCTTGAATTCTCAATAACTAACCCACCTCATGTATGGGTTTCTACCCGAATCCAATTACTATAGTAGTTTACAAAATAGTTTTACTATTGACTTTATTTAGGTCCAAATAATTGACTTTGTATATATTGTTGCATTATTACGTAGACTGGTGTTGCTGCTGCTGAAGGGATGAAGAAATAAGTACTGGAAATAAGGTGGAATAATTAACATTTCAACCCAGGGATTTACAAATTGCCATGAACCCAAAATGTGATCAAACCAAAGAGGGATATCATTACATTGGCTATATACCATAGCTTTACACTATTTATTTATGGGTACAAGTAACAGTGTATTCAACTAAATATCTAAAATACGGTGTCAAAACTGAAGTTAATATTTAATAGTTTTGAAAATATCTGGAAGCACTTGATTTTTTGTCATTACCCAAATTTGAGCACATTGAGGTAGCTGAATTCACTTCAAAACACATATATTGCTGTGCAGTATTGATTTAAAGTAGAAGTTAGACAGATTTTGGAAAAAGTGTTCATGTTTACTGAGTTATGTATTTTGGTTGGCTATTCCCTTTCAAATGTACATTAGTTCACATATTTAGGTGTTGTGGGTTTATTCGGTTAAGACTGACCATTACATCATAGTCTAAGATCATAGTTACTTAATTTCCCCAAACACAATTGTATTAAATTTACTCCCAAATTTAGAAGCGTTTCAACTGGCTGGTGTTCAAGACTGCTGAAATATGTTTTCTACTAAACAGTGTGAGCTCTCAACTTGGGGTTAAACACTAACTTTTCATTTAATTTTCTGCTGAACAGTGTTATAGTTAAAAACAAAGTATAGTACCTGCTAGATCGCAGTTATCTATTTAGCCAACCATTGTTGAATTTAGTTGTTACTGTGTGATCACACATAAACAATTTGGAGGAACGAAGTAGTTCGGTTTTGTGAATTAATGCACTTTAAACATTTGAATGGTGCATTAATGTAAAGATGCAGTCAGCATATTATTTATTCAAAATATTTTTTTATATTTATTTTTGCATTTAAACTCCTGTAGGGGTTGTCAAATGTACCTCAGTCATTGCGAAAATTCCAACCTTTTGAAAACAAGAATTTCTTCTAGTAACAAGAATGACTTCTAGTCATAGTTAGTCACGGCTTAATTGTTCAAGTAATCACAGAATGCTCACTCGAGGGCCACCTGCTTCAGTGCAATAGTTACAATGCACTGCTGGACAGTGACTTTACCCACAGTTTTTGAATGTTTCCAAATATAATTGCAGCTAATATAGTACTTTAGTGATAGTAAGTACAAATTTCAGGTTTTTTGTATTTGGCAATAATTACTTATTTTTTTATCTTCTAAATTACTTTTTTTCAATGCTGTGTGCTGCAACTTTAGCAAATCATGGACACTTCCTTCATCTTTACTGTTATTTACACAATGCCTGATAAGGAATACTGTATTTATTTGTTGAAACTTTATTTTGCCCTCATGATTGGCCTATCCAATATTTCATCACCCTAAGTGCTGTCATTATGGTAAAAAAGAAAATAACTGTAAACTAAATGTAAAAAATTGTCATAGCTTACAGTACTTAAGATACATATTTTAAGAAATTGCAATAGTACTTCTTCTAAATTCAATGGTACGTCAAGTCCATACCTCTGTTTTCCCTTCCACTCCCCTCCCCATTGACGAAGGCATTATGTAAATGTGTTGACTCACTTTAAACTTTTAGCTATAACACATATTTTAATGCATATGGCTTTGTTCAATTGAATACGATTTGCATAGCTTTGTGGCGCATGAAATTACAAGGGAATTGTAACGTGTCAAGCTAGGCTTTTCCATATAATTTAGCTGTGTAGAAGTGTGTCTTAAATGTACCATGTTTCAGTCTTTTCCCGCTTTCGATATTTTGGTCACAAGACTGTCATCCTATTATTTAATTTTTTTCCCTTTTTACTGCCTTTTTATTTCAGAAATATAATATTGAGGACATGTGCAATAGAAGATGGGCACCCTGCCACAACCTTAACCAACAGCTGTGTAGGAATCCCCTCTCATCCAGCCCTCCCGGCCACCTGATTGGCCTGTGATCTGTGAACGGCATGGCCGAAACCCAATGACCCGGCCCGTGTTGACCACATTGACATCTGGCTCTTTCTTTTGCATCAACATGGGCCTCTCTGGTCCCTCTACATCACGTTTGTGCCTGAACAGAATTCAATTCATTATTCAGCTTTGGGTGTTTTTTTCTATCGAGTTTGTCTCCTCCACCTAAGTTGACTCACTTGACATTTTCCAACACGGTTGTCTAGACGTCGGCCTCTTCCTTCTCCATTTTCATGGCGATAGTGACATTTTGAAATCCGTCACAGTTGTTAACTGGAAGATGTCAACAAGACAACCAGACTAGTACACAGACCAGAAGGACATGGGT
Source organism: Osmerus eperlanus (assembly GCF_963692335.1). Lineage (NCBI taxonomy): Eukaryota > Metazoa > Chordata > Actinopteri > Osmeriformes > Osmeridae > Osmerus > Osmerus eperlanus. The sequence continues at coordinate 11,024,380 of NC_085039.1, forward strand.
TCTGCCCCCTGGACATTCTAGTTCAACACAAATGCTTTCTACGACACTGAACATAGAACAACCTTCTAATGTCATAAACCCCAGTGCATGGTTTGGCAACATAGTCTCATAAATGGTATTTTTGAAGGTGCAGTACATTTGGTTTTAGGTTACATATTCCCCTTGGTAGAAGTCCTTAATCCCATATATGAACAGTGATGGAGCTTAACAGCTTTGGCAGTTTCGATACATTCCACTGTTCTGATAGCAAAGCCCCACTATCTATACAACCCCCCATCTTTGTACGCTGTACATACACACACACACACAGTTTCGACATTGGCTGAGGGCACCGATGTATCCTTACCCTATACACACACACAAAGACACACACACACTGAAGAGAGGAACCCGTGTCTGAGGAAACAGATAAGGCATCCGCCGTATTTGGGAGGTCGACCAAGCGAGACCGCCCCCGCTGGTCTTCCTCCTGCATCCTATCCACCCCTCTCCTCTGTGCCCTCTCTCTTTCTACTTCAGCAAATTGACGGGGGCTTCGAGGCGAATCGCTCCATGTGCCTGCTTGTTCCATGTAGCAACTGGAAATAGCTGTGGACTTCTCTTCTCCCCCCACCTCCAGCGCTTCATCTCTCTCTATTTTACACCTTCACCAGGATCTGTCTTTCCTCGCCTCAGCCCAAGCTTTAGTTCCCAGTGGTTAATCACTCCAGGTGGCGGGGAGGGAGGGATAAAGGAAGATAGGAAGGGGGGCCAAGCAGATAAAAGAGTATTAGTGAATACGGTTTTGTGTTAGGTAGTACAGTGTGTGTGTGTGTGTTTGATAGTATGTGCAACGGAGGCGATGGATAGCGTGCAAGTGAAGTCAGGAGAAAGTAAGATGGAGGTTGATGATGAGAAGAGTGTGCAATAGAGGTAGACGGGGGGAACTGGAGATGAATCGGACAGATACGAGACAGAGCTTGAGAGAGCCGGCCACATGGAGATAAAAGAAGAGGGAGCGTGAGAAGAAGATGGAGAGAGAAAGAGAGGGAAATACAGAGGGAGAGATACAGTAAGAAAGAGAATGAGCAATAAGTTTCTCTCAGCCACAGTGCACAGACATGAACTGGAACAGGTTGTAGGACTAGACCTGTAGCTATTTAGCTGTTCTGTTTATGCTGGCTACACCATTAGAATGTCAAGACAGGCCTCCACGACAGAGAGCTACCACAGCTCTCCCTGCTCTCTCTTCTCTCCCAGCGTCCCACGGCCCGAGCTAATGAACCCGTCATGAATGGCCACAGCTGTGAAATCTCATTAGCCAGGCCTCCATTTTAATTGCGGTGCAGTCTGAAGCCGGGGGTGTATTCTCATTGGTGCACCGAGAGCAAAACTGCTCCCCTGCGAGGGACTTATCATCAAACAAATGAAGAGACGGATTCTCTCCCTCTCCGGCTCTCTCTCGTGTCTTCTTAAGCGTGTGCTGCGCTCGTCATATGCCTGATTCATCTCGGCGATAGCGGGATAGCTGTGTTTAGATGGGGTGAGGAACGGAGGGAAAGGGAAAAGAGGTGTGTTTAGAAAGTTGTGGCAAGTGTGTGTGAGCGGGGTCTAGGGATAGGGTCATTATGTAGGTTGTACGATTTTTTTACTAGCTTGTTTTATTGTTGTGTTTGCGCTTGAAGCAGGGTCACTGAGGAAAGGCAAGAGAAAGATGGAAAAGATGGCCGCCCGGCGAGTGTTAGCCGTTTGGCTAAAGTTTGCGATACAGTGGGGAGTGCTGACTATGCTAAGCTAACAAGCACAGCTAGACAAAACTGTCATGCTGTATTGATTAATTCGACTCAGCGGTGGTGGTTTGGGGTGGGGGTTGGGTATGTGTTAACAATGCTAATGCTAGGCGCTGTCGAGGAATGGAGGATGCTGGGTCTTTGTGTATTTCAAGCTGTGCTGAGGCGTTCTCTCGGTTGGACTTCCTGTTTTTAATTACCATCCCCTCTGTCTTTTCATTCGCCCCACACGAGCAAGTCCAATCACATCGCTGCGCTCGTTCACTGCAATTACCTCCCACCAATCACAAGCCACTTGTTCCTCACCGTATTCTAAGATAATGTTGAAATGTTTTATTATTTCTAATATACCTTAATCTTTTGTAATATGCATAGGCCAAAAGCCTTCATAACATTCATTTGATGACATCATGGACAACGCTCATGTCATTGCAAATGAATGGTACTATAGAGTAGGTGCCAAATATTCCTATTTTTGGGGGAAGAACATTTCAAGGTCCCTAACTAAAGTTGTGTCCTTGATACGATCTGGTCCTCTTACAGTACCCAGACTAGCCCAATGATGATCCACTACCAGCATACCTTAGTCTACCTGGACCAAAGGAGGTGCTATAATAATAATAATAATAATAATTAGTTTTTCCTTTCTTTGCAGAATGTTTTTCTTTCACGCAACTTTGCGTAAAGGTCTGAGGGAGTCCTTGTTTTCAAAAGATACATGCGAGAGAAACAGAGTGAAAAATTGCAATGTGGGTGTTACCAGTAGGTGGGAGTTATGATTAGAATGTTACTTACAAATATGAGTCATGTAGTGGCTAAAGCAATGTTCTTACAAGACTTCACAAAATTGTCACAAACACTGCAATTTGTCAGTGTAACAAAACGGCAGTCTGTCAGATTAAAGCTAATTACATTAAATTAAAACTGGAGGTCATGGCCATGTGAGGGTGTTTCTTTTGAAAACAGGGCTTTTCCTTTTTTTATACCATTTCATTTTGAAATCTTTTTTTTGTATCTTGTTGAATCATGTTTACATTGTATCTTGCATTGCCCTAAAGATAAAACCTATTAAATGTATTATCTTAGTTGTTTAACTTCAGTCTTTGTTGTTATTAGTTAGCTTATCTACCCATTTATTTGATTCAATTGCATTTGACATTGGACAAAGTGCTTTCACCAATTACCTTGTATAATATAAAAGATAAAAATGTTATACAAATTAACAATATTATTGCTGGGTGCAAAGCTGCAGTTTGAGTAAAGTTAGACCACCGAATAAATGAACATTAAGGTTGTGAACTGTGTGAGAGAGGCAGAGGACTGTAAATGAAGACAAATGACCAACCTCCAGGCTACTATCAGCTAAGAGAGGGGAAAAGAAACGGAAAAGTTGTTCTCCCGAGCCCTCGAACACACACGCGCATCGCAGCGAGATTCATCACACGCGTCTAAATGAACATGATAAATCTGCTCTCATACTTACGCCGTCGAACCACAACACATTCATCCACCTGTAAGAATGATATATATATATATGCGTTTTCGACAAAGTATGTGCGCGTGCACTCTATCATACCTCCGCGTAAAGGTTAGGGAATCCATCATCTTTATCCGGGATGTTATGGAATTTTCCAAGGTAAATATCAGTAGTCAACCGGACATATTCGAGAGAAGTGGCATATTGTATATACAAAGACTCATCTGTGTAGACTATCAAGGGATATTGAGTGAGCTTCTGGCGACAGTTCTGAAGGGTTCTATCATGGGAGGTCTCTGTGATCTTCAGCTGTTTACATGATGAACAGAGAGGAAGAAACCAGATCAAGGTCTCATTGTGTAGGACCGGTGTTCACACATCACCACTAGATGGCAGTCTTGAACCAGACTGTGCATCAAGGCAGGCCGATCATTAGCAAAAGATATCCATGCAAGGTCTACGCGTCGGTCAGCATATGGCAAGACCTGGGATACATTATGATGCATACTGATGAAGTTAACTCAATAACTTATCAACAAACTTGCCGTGATCTCAAGTGAGTTTCACGGCACACTAACCGTAAAATAACTATGCACCTTAATGATCTGCAGGGTTACGCACAGCCATACATTTTAATGACAGTTTGGTTTTACATGGTGGTCATATAGCTAGTTATTACCTATCATAACAATGAGGTATGGATTTCTGTGAGCAGGCTCTCTACATTGACAGATGATGAGGTAATCCACCAGTGACAGACTGATGGCTATCCGGAGGCTTCAAAGGGATATTTGGGCAAGGTGCTAGCTGCTTGGTGCCTTCTGCTCATAAGCCTGTGTGTGTGTATGTGTGTGTGTGTGTCACAATGTTTGTCACAATGTGTGTGTGTGTGTTCCCTCTCGGACGTACAGTAAAGCACCTCAACAGCTGGACCACTCAGTAACAAATAATGATGTAACAGGGGGCCCAAACGGTATGTTGTACCATGGCACCTGACCACTCTGGGCCATGAGTTATACAGCTGTCCTTCACTGCATTTGGTTTCCTTTGTTTATGATGAAAGACATATTTGTACGGACATGGGTTTGTCCTTTGCAAGGTGGTTAGATTGTGATGGTTGTCCAAATCAATGAAATGTTACATAACTTAAAAAATGTACATTGAATGTTTTAAGCATGTAATGTACAAATACATGTTGAAAGTTTTTGCATATACACCTTTCTAGATGTGGAAAAGAGATAGGTGACAACATTAGAAAAAAAACAGACAGAGATGAGACATTTTGCTGAAATATGTCTGGAAAGTTTATTGACGCAATGGTCCGACTCATGTTGAACAGCGCTTACAAACAGATCACTTGGAAACAAGTTTTTTAATAAACACGTTTGCAAGGTATTTCCTCAGCAAGAGTCACAACAAAACCCAATAACAAAGTATGGTCTTGAAAACGTTGTTCGACGATTCCATTCTGACTAAATACCATTCATAAAGAATGCACTCTAGTAAAACCGAAGCATCACGTTTTGTAGCTTGTAGTCAATTGGTCCCTGTGTTCACAAACTAGTATAGAGCGAACCATCAATTCAAACACAACTGAAAATACTGAAAGCAAAAGAACAACCACTCCAAATCTACTGACATGTGCTTTTTTCTTAGAAACAGAAGCCTCCTAAATCTTGGGATATATATAGTAGAAAGTAAACACACCAGCAAAGTACAGTCATTTCTGAGGAATCTGTCCACACACCAATGTAGAGGGTGACTAACACAGTACAATACAGGGTCGACAACATTCAACAGGGGAACCAAAAATGGCTTCTGTGTAAATATTGAGAACATTGCAACTCATTCATGTAAGATTTGTTGTGTGAAACTTAACCCGGAAATAATAGGTTATGACGTCAACATGAGTAAATGCTATCTTCTGAAGGAAATTCCCTGCATTAAAGTGGACTGTCCTGGACAATTGACTGATTTTCTTTTAATCAGTCATACAATGTCATCTTAAAATGATCATCATATTAGGAAAGTATGAAAAATATTTTTTTTTATAATTCCATTACACACCAATGGGGGAAATACATTTATTCAACATATTTAGGATTGACAAATCTAAATTTGATTGAAATTTTGATTTGGTCAAAAAACACAGTCAATATCCCAGAGTATACCTAGAGACTAATCACTTACAAAATTACAATCAGGAGCTTTATAAAGTGACACTGAACAGGACCACAACACAATGGCCTTTTCAATAATTTCAATTAGGGCTACACAAACTGGGTAGAATTCCCTTGAATGGGTTGAAACAACAATTACAAAAAACATCTGAAATACAGGGATGTAAAGGATGAATATGTGCTTAGCTTGTACCCAAAGCAATGAGGTTGTGATTGTATACTGCAATTTATATTGTTATTGCTTAAAGGTACAAGATTTATATATCCTTGTTGTAGGATAAAAACATAAAAAAAGTTTATTATTTCATGGTTCTTCGAAAAAACCCAGAAAACAAACATTACAATCATGATGATCAACATTAACAAACGTGAAAAGCAGACGACTTGTTTTTCTCATTCCTATCGCATAAATTAACATTCAAATCTCAATTGACATTTCAAGCAGTAGCGAAACCTATGCAAATGAGTGGCGAGAGGGTTGTAGTGGACACAACTAAGTAAGCATTTGCCCCAAAGAGGAGCTGACAAACACTGTAGCAGCAAGATTCAATCCCCATTTGTCAAATATCTTATATTACATCAGGGTGCTGATTGTTCCCAAGAGAAACAACGTGTTTTTAAGCCTTGCAGCTTTCTGTGGAAAGCAATGGCTTGTAGTTCCAGTACACATATGAATGATTTATGCTAAAATGTGTTGATGGGGGTCATATCCGACTTGGAGACTAATCAGATGTTGTACACAAAAGGATGACACATTGATCCTAAAATATTGACTTTTGACATGTTTTTCCTGCTCCTGAATCAAAAGGATATGGGGTCGCTGGTATGAGTGTTGTTATGTATGCCGATGATATTACTACTGTACATTGGTTAGAGAACAAGGGCCATATCTTAACATGTTACTCACTGTCTGTTACACCTGGCCTTTAAGCTAGCAAGCTATCTGAGATATAAAAAACGTTTGAATTCAGTTCTGTGTGTGTGCTTCTCCTCATGTTTTCTTCCTGAATGGTCCTTTCCTGCCACTGAGCAGTATATTTGGTTTCCAGTAAGGGGTCTTGGTGAAAATATGTACAGGAACCAGGCAACCACAGTACTTTACACGTCCACACAAAACTAATGAACCCTTCAAAAGTTAAGGCAGAAATCTGTGTCATATCTGTGGTTGCTGCCATTCCCATGGCAACAGTCCCAAGGCTTGGTGGCTGATCAAGGGAGTCATTTAAAAGGGAAACGTATTCATCATATGTGTGTTCACAGTGTGTTTGGGCTTTTGAATAGTGGAGTTTTAGCCCCAGTTTGGAAATATATCAGAAAATTGTTGGACCTGGGGATCTGCAAATTACAGTTTGTTAACTTCCTGCTTCCTGTCACATGATCTGGGAAATCATTCTGTGGGAAATTAGGCCGCAGGTTGCATTGTTCTGAGGTTTGTTACCCATTTGTGAAAGTCATTATCCTTTCCTTTCATAATGGGGCATTTATGAAAGGAGAATACTTCAGTGCAACAACACGACAAAGCGAGCAGCTAGCTAGCAATAGAAAACAGCTAACACCCACAATTGCTATGACACATCTACCATACAGGTGACATTAAGTCTGAGAGGACATGACCTTGTAGGACGGTAGGAGCGATGACAAAGCACTCCTACACTTCCTGTTTTGCTATGTATCCCTGTATTTCACAATGTTACCACATTAGCCATCTCCCAATGACATATTGTATTACTTCTACAGAAATGCATCACTTTCTCATTACGACGCATGAATAGGTCCTCTCACCTTTCCACTGCAGTTTGTCTCAGTAACACACAGACAGAAGTTGTGACGTACTGAGAAATGCATAAAGCACCACATATTTAGATGACACTTGCCTTGTTGGAACAGCAATATGTCTGGGTGAGATTAAATATATTGAAGGAGACAGTCCTCCGCCACAAAATAAATAGCTAATATCCAGACATAGAGCCTGAAAACACCTCATGTGCCTCCATAGCGAGCAAGGCTCTCACCATATCACAAACATGACTCTCGAAAAACAAATGAAAAAGTACGAGCGATGTCACTTCCTCCTCACTTCCTCAAAGTCTCAGAGAAACTTCCTGAATCCCCAGAGAGAGTACAAACACCTCTCCCTGAGAGACAGTAAACTCCCTTTGTTGCTTCAAACGCCATTATACCTTTGAGTGCAACAAGTATGAAATACATGAGACCCTCGCCTCAACTCTGTCTTCCTTCGAACGGGAGTTATTTAAAACAAAGAGGATTCCTTGAAAACGGCAGAAGAAAAAACAAAACACCAGTCTTCTTTTTCCTCCCTCAAAAAGTTTCTCTGTCTCGTCCTCCTCTCAAATTCCCCTTTCCAACCAACACCAGAGTCATTTCAATATTTAGTATTCAGACTCTTGTCTCCTCCATCCTGTCTCTACCAACACCACCACCACCTCCTCTCCTCGCCCCTCCCCCTACGTGCTCCGGTAGGTCTTTATAATGTCTTTGATTTGTCGACGGCAGATGGGGCAGCAGGAGTTGGCCATCTTCTTCAGTTTGAGGCCACAGGTGTAGCAGAGACACATGTGGCCGCAGGCGTAGATCACCGTGTCCACCGCGTTCTCGTAGCAGATGGAGCACTCGTCGCCCGACCACGGCCCGCGACCTGACTGGAAGGTAGGAGACTTGGGAAGGCTGACGGGTGAGCTGGGCATGGTTCCTGTTAGGGGGGACGGGGGGGATGAAGGGAGGGATGGGGGAGAGGATGAAGGGGGGGGGGGTGATGGGGGGATGGAGGGGGGGTGAAGGGAGGGATGGAGGGGGGGATGAAAGGAGGGATGGAGGGGGATGAAGGGGGGGATGGGGGGTGAAGGGAGGGATGGAGGGGTGAAGGGAGGGATGGGGAGGGGTGAAGGGAGGGATGGGGGGTGAAGGGAGGGATGGGGGGTGAAGGGAGGGATGGGGGGGTGAAGGGAGGGATGGGGGGATGATGGGGGGGTGAAGGGAGGGATGGGGGGGTGAAGGGAGGGATGGGGGGATGATGGGGGGGTGAAGGGAGGGATGGGGGGGTGAAGGGAGGGACGAACACAAAGAACGAGCATATATTAGTATGCCATTTCAAACACGTTTCTGTCATGTGATGTATTCATTTAGCAGACGCTCTCATCCGAAGCGACAAACAGTTTCGATTTGAACCTGAAACCTGTCGATTCGTCATCAAATGATCTACCACTGAGTTATACTCACACCAGTACCTTTGTCTAAAGCCCGTCATTCAGCCCTTTGATGGCAAGAGATACGACAACGGGAGTGCATAGGCATTGCCTGGCATCACTTTGGAAACCCACACGTTTATGTAACTGTGAGAGCTTAGTGACATAACACACGTGTCCTAGACATCTTGTCCTTTCTCTCTGTCTAAGCAGCAACACCCAGAAGGGGCCAGGCAATGTACTCAACCAACATCACATGACAACATATGGCTCTGACGGTGTTTGTCTCCACTCAAACCCCTGGGGGGGGGGATTGATAAGAGTGGTGAGTGTGTGTTCACGTTTTTGTGGGAAATCGGGTGCCACCATTGCATGTATGCCAGTGTGCAGTGACTCTTTGTGTGTGTGTGTTTGTCTGTGTGTGTGTGAGTGTATCTGTGCCCCACAGTGTGTGGAGAAGGAGGTGTCGACCCACCCCCTGATGAGCTGCAGTAAGCCCCCGAGCCGGGCCCGGCGGTCAGGACGGGGTCAGAGCTCCCACTGCCCAGGATGTTGGGGGTGCGGGGGGACGAGGACGGGGAGCCCGGGCTGGAGGAGCCCCACGCTTCCCCCAGGTGAGTGGAGCCTGGAGGAAGAGATGGAGAAAGAGGGGGGCGGGGGGGAGGAAGAGAGAGGATAAGCTGAAGGGATGTTATTTAACACACTCGGTCTTTTAAAGTAGACGGGCCCTCTCTCTTAGTGCAGACGTGCTTTGTGCTTTCCTCCTTCAGCCTGTTTTGAAGTGGAAAAGGGTAGAATAAACTCATTCAAATTCCCAGAGCAGGTTCTGGAGACGTTGTCGGAATGACGAGTACGCTTAAGGTCACAGGTCAAGTCGTGGACTCCCCTGAATGACATCACATGCTGGCCTCTCAAAGTCAAGGGCACTACACAAGCCAGGGTCAGACACCAGCTACAGGGCATTATCACGTGGGAATGGGACGGTAGAAATCACATCACATAATAGACGTCACCTCGATGTCATTGACCGTGTTTTTTTCAATTGCATTGGCAGATGCAGTCATTTTAAATGAAGAATAATTATTTGTTCAAAGTAGATAATGAAAGAACAGTTTAACATTCAGCGAATAAAAATGCAAATTGATCCCTGTTGCTTGCCGTGTGAATGATAATGAAGACAGTGAAATGCTTTGCTAATTCCCGCCATCAAATCAAGTGACATTGATCGCACACAAAAAAAGCTTTCATGTCTAACAATAGCAAGGTGCAGACTAGCCATCACAAACCTTATTTTTAAGGAACAAACACAGATGCATCGTTGAAGCCACTGTTTATCGGGGCAAGCGCCAGTCATGTTCTTGGTAAAGTAAATATGGTGTTAAACCATTTTTCCTGGATAGCATGTAGGAAACATCTGAACTCCTCATGTGTGTCACAGGGATAAGACCGTCATGACCTCTGACAGCTGACTGCTTTTACACCTCATCTGTCTTCTTCTCTTGTTTTCCCCTCGCGACTTCTCTCCCTGTGCCATGTCCACTGTAGTGCCGATATATGAAGACTGATGTCCATAGTAAGCTAAGCAGCTGGGTGTCCATTTTGGGTCGGAAAACAGACATTGACTTTGACATGGACAGACTCCATCTTGGCTCTGAGGGTGGTGTTTGTTTCCTGAGTGGCAAGGTCCATGACATGACATGCGATAAAGCAACGTTGTACACAAAGCCGTTGAAGGGGGGGGGGGGGGGGGCAGAGGCAGTAGGACTTGGCTTGTTTGTTTGTGATGAGGGTTGTCCTTGTGACCTAAGCCTCCCTGTGTAGGACTGTGCGTGTGTGTGTGTGGTTTAGACAGCCTGCATGTTGTACTGCATGTAAGAATGGGCTATGTAACATACAGTGTGTGCAAGTGTTGGGAATGTAGTTGTAGTGTGGGCATGGATTAGTGAGCCCATGTGTGTGCCTTACTGTTGTACTGAAAATACATTCATACGTATATAAATCCCACGATACGCTGGTCTCCCTGGCGTCACATTACAACATGCTGTCATACTGTATATCTGGAGGGCTCCCTTTCTCAGGAGACCCCGGCCTGGACGTCCCTGTGTCTCCCTCTTAATCATTCCCTCAGACAGACAGACAGATAGACAGGCAGTCATACAGGCAGACAAACAGACAGACAAACAGGCAGGGAGGCAGGCAGGCAGGCAGGCACAGACAGACAGACAGGCAGGGAGGCAGGCAGGCAGGCAGGCAGGCAGACAAGCAGACAGGCAGGCAGGCAGTCATACAGACAAGCAGACAGACAGGCAGGCAGGCAGACAGGCAGACAGTTCCCCCACCATCAGCAGCTGACTCTGGTGCCTGGGTCTGATCCGAGCTTCTCACTGCCAGATCAGATACCAGCGGAGCGCGGACAGCTGGGCACTCCCTCTCTCTCCGTTTACTTATTGCCTCGCTCTCCCTTAATCATCCATCAACATTTTTATCTTTTTTTATCTCTTGGTTTATCACCCTCTGCCTACTCTCTCTCTCTCTCTCCCTTTCTCTCCTTCTCCATCCATCTATCCATCTACTGGCCCCAGACATCTATACGCGAGGCTGTTCTCTGAGTGCTCTCCTCCAGAGCAGTGTGCTATGACAGCTATGTAGACTATGTCACACCAACACTGTCCCACTTTGACAACATAAGACCCGCAATGGGGTCCCCAGTCTGGTGTGTGTGTTTGTGTGTGCGTGCGTGTGTGTGTGATGGATGACTTCAGTCGTGAGGACAACATTTGCTCACCAGGATACACCATTAGGAGTGGAGGATGAAAAGAGGTGGAAAAATAGGAGAGGAGGATGGAATATAGGGCGCCGTTTATAGACTGGGAGAGTGATGGATGGAGGGAGAAGGGAAGAGATGAGGGGGGGAGTGGAGGACAGTTAATCTTCTTAACTTCCCGAGGAAACACTATCCTCTAAACACTGGACTCATTTGCAACCGTGTGGGTGGTCGATGTTCTGAATCACAAACAAATTGTTGATTCAATGTCTTCTTTTAGGAAGTAGGGCAATGGATCCACAACAAGGGGTTTATGTATGGTGAAGGTTTGTAAGAGGAGAGTCATCTTCTTGTTAAACACATATCTAGGCCTGAGTGTTTTGGGGATCGTAGCTTAAGGTCACAAACAGAAGACGGTGTTAAATCACTTAACTCTCTCTCTCTCTCTCTGTCTCTCTCTCTGTCTCTCTCTCTGTCTCTCTCTCTGTCTCTCTCTCTGTCTCTCTCTCTGTCTCTCTGTCTCTCTCTCTGTCTCTCTCTCTCTATCTCAGATGCTCTCTGTCTGTTAATCTCTTCTGCACTCTCTCTTTTTCTTTCACTATCAGGACAAGTAAAGGTTTGCAGGGCTTGGTTTAGACAGGACTATGTATCAAGGCAGTTTATCTCAGAATATACAGTAGGTAGTGTATGTGCGTGCGTACGTGCGTGCGTGTCCAGGCAGCGCTTAAGCGTTTCCACATTTATATCTCACATCTTCGTCAAAGCTCTCGTCTTCCTCAACATCCCAGTGTTTATACCCCTGACATGTTAGCATTGATGCTATCATCCGTTATCATTAGTGAGGATCTGCTGGGTAATGGATGACTGGAGAGAGTCCATTCTGCAGGCCAGTCACAGGCCATTACAGGGGAACACAGACAGAATCCAGGCCTTCTGAGTATGCCCTTCCCCATACCCTTTGCACACTAGTATCCTTCAGTGATCCTGCTATGTAGACACTCCAGTCTCGACCTTACCTAGTCACTCACCCTATGAAGTTGGGGACCTGTGACATTTCTGTGAAGAATTTTGCTCGAGAATTGGAACAATAAACACTCTGACCCTTTTGAATATCCCCCTTCACTTATGTAGCCTATAATGTAGCCTAGCCACAAGGAAGCTATATGTAGCTTGTGGACTGAAATGTGGTTCTACAGGGAAAAAGTTCAATACCCACACATCTACGGTGTTGTTTTCATGTGTGTTATTGACCGTCTTGTCTGCATAAGCCACCACAGCCGCAGTGCTAAAGTTAGCCACACGCAACCTGTAATAGACCAAAGTCGGTCATCTCCCTGTGTGGCTCCACAGAAATGGAGGGAAAAAATCTAATATGGCCGCCGCATCTACTGTGTACTTTAATTGGGGTCCTGGTAAACAGAGGCACGTCAATAACACGATGACCTCAGGGGTCATGGGGTATTATTGTAGCATGGGGTAATGGACCAAGGGCAAACAAGCAACATGCAACTAACTTAGCAAGCAGCATGCTATAACAATGGGGGTTAGGCTCTAGCGATATGTGATCCGGACGTTTTCAGACGTGCTTCTGTGAGTGAATGTGTTTTTCCATATCTCTTTTTCTGCCCTTCTCTCCTTCTCTGTCCGTCTGACCCATAGATATATATAAAGGGTAGATGTCTCGTCCGCGTTGCCGGACAACGGAGTCGAACGTCCGCACATAGCGGCCATCTAGAGCAAGTTATGGTCATTTAAAAAGTACATGTAGCATCAACACAATGTTATGGGTGAGCGAGTTGACTGTAGCAAGATGGCCGCCGTGTGCGGACGTTCTAGACTCCGTCTTAATACATCTAGTCTTTATATATATCTATGGTCTGACCCTCTCCCTGCTCTCCTCCTCTGTGTTCTCTATCCCTTCAAAGATGTCCCTCTTCAACCTCCACCATGGTCTCCCCCCCCCAAACCTCCAACATCTACCAGCACTAAAAAGAAAGTATATTTAGTCCCACTTGTCCTCAGACAGACATATAACGCTGGAACGTCTGGATGCTTCAATCAATTCAAGCTTGTAATTAGGACTCAATTGAGAGACCCTAATGTGAAGGGGAAAATGAGGGAGGTGAATTCAAAACAATTCCAGTTGAAACCTTTTTTTCTAAAAGTTCTTCTTCTAATGACGAGTCAAATGTCTTCTATTTTTTTCCCCCAGAAAGTTTGATAGTTGAAGTTATTACTTTTGATAGCGTACAAAGCACTTACTATCTCCGACTCCTCCTTCGATGTACCACAGGTCTAGTTAGCCACCTGGGACTCCGACACGGCTGCCGTTGCCAATAAAGAACGGAAGCATAGACCTCCTACACACACACACACCTTTCATGCTCAGAGTCATTATCAGTGTGTAATCAAGTGTCAGGCGGTCTGGCACGCCACTGAGAGGAAAAGTGTGCGTCCTGCTGGGGACTAGTCACGTCCCCGACCTCCCGCTGTGAAAGGTCACCACCCGCCCTCCTCTCACACTCTTCCTTCGTCGCTCTCTCGCTTCCTGTTATTTCCTTCTCCGTGCTCGAGGTTCCTCCGTAATCCTCCTCACTGTATTTAGACTTCCTGTCTGCAAGAGGGAGGCTTCAAGGTACGCCAATTACTCTTTCCAACTTCCTGTGGCTCGACTCGATCAGGCCCTGATCCTGAACCTAATCTCCAGAGCAGTGTGAATCTTTATAGGTGGTCAGTATCTTAACCACAGCGTTAAGCCCGAGACAGAAAAGGGCTGCATTTAGACCTGAAATCCTTTCTTAAAGCCAACAACAGCTTATAGATTAGAACGGTCTTTCAGCTCCACAAGAAGATAACTGTGAACACTAATCTTTAGCCTGCATTACAGTTAGTGTTTACATGTAGTGTTTTGCTTTCATCCAAAGCAAGGCACTTTCATGCGCACACTCTCTCAACTTCAGTGCTGCCATCGCGTTTTGGTCGGGGGTTGTGAATTCCTCACACTACGGAGACTGTGTAGGTTGCAGTGTGTGTGTGTGCTTATGCCTAAGTTAGTGACGTATGCTAATGACGTATGCTAATGACGTAAGCTCCACGAGAACGCATTTTCTTTCCCCAACAGTCAGCATCCCTATTTCATTCCCTTGAACTCACTTACCCAGAATCCTCAGCTGCGTGACGGCTCCGTGCAGGCCAAAGAACATCCAGAGCGGGCGCGAGTTGTCCACGCACACCTGCATCCCCGCGCCGACGCCATTGTGGCTCAGAATCACCTCCCCTTCCTGGTTGACCAGAAGCCCAGGATGTCGCTGCTCTGGAGCGGCGTGGGCACGCGGCACACGGCCCAGAACTCCTTGCGGTCGACGAGCGCCTCCGGGTTGTATGGCAGGTCGCTGGGCGCAGCGCGGCCGGGTCGCACGACGTCACGCCGTAGGAGAGCGAGCCGAAGCGCGCCGGGCTGGACTTGGTCACCTTGATGAAGACGGTCTCGCCCATGCGCAGCGGCCGGTCGGTGAAGACGAGCGTGCGCTCTTCGCGCGCGTGCTCCGACCGCGCCACCGTCTGCTCGTCCAGCGTCTGGATGTGGGCGCCGCGCAGCTGGTGGAAGCGGAGGTCGCTCTCGAGCGCCGGCGGCAGCAGCGACGACTGCTGGGAGTTGAGGGAGTTCTGGGGGATGGGGCAGAAGGAGGAGGCCGAGCCGCCGGGGGCCAGGCGGAGGGCGTGGCCCCGGTGGGGGCGCGGGGCGTGCTCGTCCTGCGGGAGGTTGAGGTCACAGAGGCTGACGGAGAGGCGGGAGTCGTCGGCCTCGCGGCGCAGGGAGGAGGAGCGGACCGTGGTGAAGGAGCGCGGGCGAGGCAGTCCGGCGGACCACCTCGCTCTCTGGACGGGGAAGGACGGGGACAGAACGTCAGACATGGTCCCAACTGTCATGTGGTACACAGTAATGACTTAGAATGGTGTGTGTGTGAGAGAGGAAAAAACTGATTAGAGGGAGACAGAGAGAGAGAGACAGAGAAACAGAGAGAGAGAGAGAGAGAGAGAGAGAGAGAGAGAGAGAGAGAGGGAGAGAGGGAGAGATGGAGAGAGGGAGGGAGAGAGAGAGAGAGAGAGAGAGAGAGAGAGAGAGAGAGAGAGACAGAGAGAGAGAGAGAGAGAGAGAGAGAGAGAGAGAGAGAGAGAGAGAGAGAGAGAGAGAGAGAGAGAGAGAGAGAGAGAGAGAGAGAGAGAAGAGAAAGAGAAAGAGAAAGAGAAAGAGAAAGAGAAAGAGAAAGAGAAAGAGAAAGAGAAAGAGAGACAAAGACAAATGAAAAAGACCAATTTCAATGATTCTACAAGCTAGTTTTAGATGTATTAAGTACTGGATTATGCATTAAATCTGTAACCCGGCTGCTCTAAGCAAGACACCAGCAAAAGCAATTAAAGAATGGAGATATGGTTGGTTGCTTTAGAACCAGTGGGGAAGTGACTCAGTGAAGTCTAGATGCTTGATTACTGTCTGACTATGATAACAATTACAGATACAATTTCAACAACGCAAAAATCACTGGGTGTGAATAATTTCGACCATATTTTCTCATGTAAGATTTGTGACAAAGATGTGCGTGGCAGTATCTACCACGGTGCTCAGTTGATATCTGCCAACACATATCCCCCTTCACTGTAACATTAAGAGGTGTAGAGTGCTTGGGCTACACACTCTCTCCCTCTCCCTCTCCCTCTCTCTCTCTCTCT
This sequence comes from Osmerus eperlanus, assembly GCF_963692335.1. Classification (NCBI taxonomy): domain Eukaryota; kingdom Metazoa; phylum Chordata; class Actinopteri; order Osmeriformes; family Osmeridae; genus Osmerus; species Osmerus eperlanus. The sequence continues at coordinate 11,040,504 of NC_085039.1, forward strand.
CTCTCTCTCTCTCTCTCTCTCTCTCTCCTCTCCCTCTCCCTCTCCCTCCCTCCCTCCCTCCCTCCCTCTCTCCCTCTCTCTCTCTCTCTCTCTCTCTCTCTCTCTCTCTCTCTCTCTCTCTCTCTCTCTCCCTCTCTGTCTCTCTCTGTCTCCCTCTCTCTCTCTCTCTCCCTCTCCCTCTCCCTCCCCTGGCTGCTTCCAGCCTTGCCCAGCCCCCAGCTGCATGAGGCCAGGGACGCAGCTGAAGACAAGGCCTTTAATGTAGCAACCCCCCTCCACCCCTCCAACCCCCCAGACCAACGGCAGGGTAAAATTAGACTGCCATCCTGACAGAGACCACTGTCAGTCTTTGCGAGGGTGGGGGACCCCTATCATTCAGAACAGAAGGGAGGATGTGTGTGCAGCAAAGAGAGGAGGAAGAGAAAAATGAATGACCCATTTAATGTAGTGTAGTTGTGGGGGAGAGACAGAACCAGCCTGGAGAGGACAGGGAGGACACACAGACAGCGGTCACGGAGAGTCAATGAGATAGAGAGAGAGAGAGAGAGCGGGAGAGAGAGCGGGAGAGAGAGCGGGAGAGCGAGCGGGAGAGCGAGAGAGCGAGAGAGATAGAGATGGGCCTCAGAAGGAGAGACAGGAACCAAAGTGATCCTGACTGACCTCCCTCCACGGAGAGGGCTGTGAAAACCGACACCTCCATCACTCAAAGTGAAAGAAGGAGACCTTAGACTGTGTATGAGAGGGGGAGAGAAGGAAAAAAAAAGAAATAGAGAGAGAGAGAGAACGGCCTCCCTGTAAAGAGTCATCCAGCCTGTTCCCCTGTTCTCTCTCTATCCCCCACAGAGAAGGGACTACTGCACCTCAGGCCAGCCCGAGACAGGAACAATATGCTTCTTCTCCAAATATGTTTCTACTGTGGTTTAAATCCTTAGAAATGAATGTGTCTATAGATTGCAACAACAAAAAAAGAAAAGATAAATATATTATAAATACACAACTAGTGTATTCACATAAACACTAAAAGACACTGTGGGAACCAGATAGTGCCTGTTAGCAGGGGAAATACACCAAGATTATCACAGCATCCTCTTTCATGGAGCTGGCTAAGGAGATTAGACCCAGATTGACTGAGAGAGACACTGTTTCAGGAAGCGACTGTATGCTGCCTGACTGGCTGGCTGACTGCCTGGTGGACTGCCCGCCTGGTTGGCTAGATGACCATTTGGCCAGCTGGCTGGTTGGGTGGCTGGTTGGTTGGCTAGATGATTATCTAGATGGCTGAATATCTACCTGGCTGGCTGACTTGGTTTGCTGGATGGCTGGCGGGCAAACCATTTAATGTACTGAAATGACTGACTGCCGTAGCTGTTACCCCACACCAGTGAATTTAGATTAAGTTGAAAATGTACTTTAACTGCCTTCTTTGGTCCATAAAGACAATGATTGACGTTTCCCACTGATGTGTGACTGACACTTGTAATGTGAGTGTAATGTAACCAAAGACAATGAGCGTTGAGGGAATGTTTGATCCACTCTTAGTCTCCTGTCTGTTCGGATACACCTTCCTTACATAGTGCTCACTCTGATCTCTTTATACACTGAAAGCCAGACCGCATCACAGACTCCTCAAAATCCTGCCATGTCAGTTAGTGTTAGCAGCTGAGATCTGGGACAACAGAGATGAATGACTCACCACCTAAGGCCCAGTAATTGTTCTAATTGATCTTTTCCAAGGAGGGTAATTGGGAGGGGCAGGGCCTCGGAAGCCTGCTAATGGTCCGTTAAATATTCCAAAAAGCACAGCGAGGTTGCTGCTCAGGGCTATGAGAGCTAGCGATGACTAGCGTTAGCGTATATTGGATCTGATGGCTGCACTATCCGTCCTCCCTGTCTCAACAGCCTCTCCCCCCCCCCCCTTCGAGTCTGCCTATGAACATGAAGGGGTCTGAAAAACGAGGATAGAATTCCTATAATTGAACAGCTCAGTTGCATTAGAGAAAAATAAAAAAAATAAAAAAACAGTCTCATTCTCAGCGCCGATTTGATTCCATTTCCGTTTTCCACACCCTGTGGGGCAACTTTTGGAGAGAGACATTTTAACGGGCGGCGACTCAATCTGAAGCACTTAGTGACGTTGTAAAGCCCGATGATTTGTGGAATGATTGTCCCAAGGCTGCGGAGAACTGCTCAGGCATACTAACGACTCAGCCGCAAACGATTCCGGAACTGAGTGAAGAAGCCTGTGGCCCACTCCAGTCAAAATAGCAGGAGGACTTTCAGTAACATCGGCGAGTGAAGCTGATGGCGGTGGTGTGCGTGCGCGGTGTGTGGATTTCAAGGGATCTATTTGTTCATTACCGAGCAGCACTCCGTCCTAAATTGGATTATCAGTGGAGGGAGGATGGTCCAGTGACACATGCAGGTCTCCTGGTACTCAGGAAGGAATTGAGTTTGGGAGGGGATGATAGAACGACTCTGGAGAGAGACAGGATGTAAGAGAAGAGAGAGGCGCACGAGGAGGGAAGGAGGGAGGGAGCGAGGGAAAGAGGAGGAGGGAGGAGAAAATGAGAAAACCTATTTCTCTTTTCACGAGGGTTGAAAACCTAAAAGGAAGTGTGGAAGCTGGTTTCATCTCCCTTCCTCTCACTCTCTCTCTCGGTCTGTTTCTCGCTCTCTGTCAAGGTGTTTGTCTCTCTCCCACTGTCCGACTTTCTTTCTGTCTCAAACTCAAACTTCTTTCTCTTTCTGTCTCCTTCTCAATGAATATGGCGTGGAATTGCGTGTTTTTCCTCCGCGCCGCATCTCAAGCAGTGTATGTGCCCGCGCTTATGCATGTGTTGTACCCGTGTGTGTACCCGTGTGTGTGCGTGTGTGTGCGCGTGCGTGGACTGTGACCTCACCAGCTGCTGCCTCGCTCATCGTGCTGCACCTGCTCTTGAGCGGATGCAACCTTTTGTCCCATTGGTCGCTTTCATATTCACTAGCCACAGATGTACAATCTCATTGGCCGAGGCCACATTTAAGCTCTCTGAAAAGGAACTTCAAACAGAGTGGGCACTCTGCTCTCAACCTAACCCCGTTAAGGAAGTCACTGTGATAGGAGCACAGAAGAGCCAGCTGCAGACACAGGGAGAGAGGGAGACAGAAAGCGAGAGCAGAATAGGTGGGGGGGGGGTGGGGGGGGGGGCTTCTTACAAATTAAAACACATTCAATTGAGAACCAAATTCACCACCTGGCAGGCTGCACCAATAATCATCGAGAGAGGGCTGGAAGATATCGAGAGATATGAGCCGTTGTTGTTTTGGCTATCTCTGAATGCCGTTCATTAGAACGTGACTCGATGTCTGACCCAGTTCATCACCTGTCTGTCTGGCTTTCTCTACATGGGAGGTAGAGAAAGGGAGGAGAAAGGCGACATGGTTTAAAAACTCTGAATGCTTTAGATTAGAACCCACCCAATTTTACACATGTTGGGCTAAACCAATAAATACACGGTATCAAACCAAGGTTTTGGCTTCCCATTTGAGTGTTTGTTGATGAGGGCCAAGCTCAGAAGGACACAAGCTGTATGTGTGTGTGTGTGTGTGTGTGTGCGTGCGTGTGTTTACGGAGAGAGAGGGGCGAGGCAGGCTTAATGGCTTTGCTAGCTTTAGCAGACGGAACGTGCCATAGGCCCAAGCCAAGGTTGTGGCTCTCCTGTGAGAGGAGGGATTTACTGTTAAGCCTGGATTTCTCTCTCTCTCCCTCTCCCTCCCTCTCCCCATCCCTCCCTCTCTCTCTCTCTCTCTCTCTCTCTCTCTCTCTCTCTCTCTCTCTCTCTCTCTCTCTCTCTCTCTCTCTCTCTCTCTCTCTCTCTCTCTCTCTCCCTTTCCCTCTCCCTCCCTCCCTCCCTCCCTCTCTCTCTTTTATCCCCGGCCTCCCGGGCGCTCTCCTCTTCTGAGTGTGACTGAGGGACTGGTCTGGGGGAGGAGAGGAGAGAGGGATGATCTGTGCTTTTAGTACAGTATAATACAGCGGGCAGCACAGCTGACAGCGGAACTGAGAGTGGCGTGGTCTCCAGACAGAGTCACTGATGGAGAGATGAAAACAGGATGGAGAGAAAGGGCTTGGCAGAGTGAACACAGCAGAGGGAAATAGTGCATCAAGGGCATAGTAAGGAGAGAGAGCGAGAGAGAGAGAGAGAGAGCAAGAGAGAGAGAGAGAGAGAGAGAGAGCATTATGCAAAAAACATACGTGGAAAGAGAAGAAAAAAGCCAGAGAGACTACGAATGAGAGGAGGAGCCACATCGCGTCCTCCTGGCGCCGTGCCAGTCTGTCAGTCCCCCAGGTCCCTCAGAGCCCTGTGTTCTGCTCTGAACCCTTGCCTCCCTCTCATAGGCCAGCTGGTCCCCGCGGCGACACATGGCCCTGAACAAAGAGCCGGGCAAATGCCCCACAAGTCACACAAGCCCGGTCCCTTAGGTCATCGCCAGAATCAGTCATGCGCCGCTGTGCTCCACCAATCCAGAAGCCCATATCCGAAGAATTAATAACTCCCATTGTAAGATTCTTACATTAAACCCCGTCGACTGTTTTTATTTCTTTCTGGGCCGGCCAATTGCGCCGTCGCTGAGCTATCAATAGGCTAAACCTTTTGTTTTGGTGAGGCAGGGTGGAAGGTGGGAATTCCGACCCAAGACTTAACAACTTACTGGACTTTGAGTTTAATCTAGAAATATAATCCGTTTGTAAAATCGTGCAGTTGGCAGGGTCAATTAATAAGGGCGTAAAGACATTTCTTTTGGATTCTTCAATTGATTTTCATTTATATGTTCATTTTTTCCGTATGTGGATCTTAATTCTTTTAACAGACTTTAGTTCCATTCAGATAGAAGTGTGGGATGACACTTAACAACCTCTTATAAAAAATAATTCAGGGATACATTGTGTTATTTCTTTGGCACGGTTCCCTTCAACAAGGCGTGGCATCGTCTCTAAATAGGGATGTTCCACAGCTGGTCAAAGTGCCGGGCCCGATCCAGGACATCATTAGTCCACGGAGTAGCGTGTGTCGTCGTTTCAACACAGGAAAAACGTGTGCGGGTCAGGAAGACGAACACCTCGGGAAGCAAAGAGATATTTCTTGGCAGCACACCTCTGGCCCTGCACCGTGAACTTTCCTAGTTGAACTTGTGATCCTCTTCCACGCTGTCATCGAGGTTGTCAACGCTCTACACAGCCAGGATCATCTAATATGCACTTCCTGCACCAATCAGATAAGAATAAGTCATCTTGGCCTGTCTGCCTCCTAAGCAAATAATGAATTCAGTGACTGAACATGTGTGCCCAGAAGTTCAACCGTGTATATTATAATCGTATTTTCACTGTGAGTGCTTCCAATGCATCCAAACCACTACATTTCCTGTTGAAAACACAGAGAATGACAAAGTTACAGCATCATTTCTGCTTTGGGAGTTATTGTTGGAGGTACTGCCTGAAGTCAGGGACCTTTAAATGCTCCTATTTAACAGGAATTAGCAGAAGCTAAGCCAAGTCAAACTAGTCAAATGGCAGAGGTAACCAAATAATAGTTTTACTGAAAGTAGCGAGTTACAGTCTCTCAGGGGATGGTTTTGAAAGGCCTCCTCAAAGCTTGTAGAAGGTTCCAGATGACTTCATGTTATTGCGGTCCCAAGACTGAACCCAAAACACCCAGCCTGGCTGCAAACTGTAGCTCCAAAACAATGTCCAAGAACCAAAATTCCCAAAACACCAAGTTCTGATTCAGTTTCATGCAGAACAGTTCCATATTCTGCACACTATTCAGCTCATAACTTAAATGGATTAATGTTTTATTCAATCAGTAATAGACATTATCAAAATATTTGATATTTTCCAATCCAATAGTTCTTACTTGCAAATGTAGGTTTGCATAAAGAGCTTGTCTGACCTTGTCCCTTTGTAAATCTTTGCTCCTAGTCATTAGAAACATTAGTCTCTCAAAGTAATCACTCTTCCTGTTTTGCCCTTGGGGTGAAAGAAAACAGTTGGAGTTTGCATAGGGAGACAAAACAAACATGGAACTAAGTGCCTTTGATGAATGTTCCCCTGTATGCTAATGATCTTTCCCTCCTTCTTACTTTCTTTCTCTCTTCTTTCTTTCCCTTTTTCTCTCCCTTCTCTCTTTCTTTCTCTCTCTATCCCCACGCTGTCTCTCATTGCTGTTGTGCAACTGCACAGTTGCAATAACACATATTCACATTAGTGCTAGCCAGAACCCCCCCCCCCAAACGGACCTGTTTGATCCAGATTTCATATGTCATTAATACTTCAGTTAATACAATAATGCTCTGCTCAACACAGCTGCTTCTGCTCCGTAAATAAAATATAAATATTTTTTTTTTTTTGGGGGGGGGGGGGGGGGTTTGCTTCAGTGTAATGATTAACTGTCTGTATGATATAGAAGTGCATGCTTTTACATTCATACATTGTCTGTGAACTCTGAACTCCCAATCGAGAGGTACCTTTACAAACGAGACGGAGAAGGAGAAGTTTTTCTCCTTTCTGACTCTGAATGCAATAGTAAGAGATCCAGATGATCATTCCTGATTCAATCCTCATAGCCCTCCTCTCGCCTTTCAGTGTTTACCTGATGTCTTCACCGAGGGCCAAACCAACAAGGCTTTGATCCACGGTCGTCTATCAGTGTAAAGTGAGTCTGTTTGGCGTTTTGGCGAAGAAAAGAACCAACACGTAAACAAAGAAGCCCGTCCCTCGTGTCTCTCTATCTGTCAAACTTTCACAGCTCGTTGGCTCGTTTGAAAACCTATGGGAGGTTTTTTCACGTAGCCCTCGCCAGTCAACCCAAGAGGCCGCATTCCGCAATCACTGGTGATTTGTCTCACTAAATAAACAATGCCTCAAACTGAAATCGAGAAAAGAATGTTAGGGGGGGGGGGGGGGGGGGGGGCATTTATGGAATCAAGTGGAATTATTTTCGATTTTTTGAATCCATACAGTCTTGAACAAGTTTCAAGGGGCCCAGAGCCCCAAATCACTGCGACTCCCTTCTAATGTTCTGGTTCTCCTAAGGTTCTCCTAAGGTTCTCCTAAGGTTCCTAGTGATGCGACCAGAGACTCGTACAGGACGTTCCTTCCACAGAGTGAACGACAGTTGGATGCTCTCTGCTTCACCTTTTTTTTTTTTTTATTGGTGTTGATGGACAGTGGAGGTAGATCCTCAAATACTGCACAGGACATAGAGGTCTTCAATCCTGTCCGGGGCTAGCATTGTAACTGATCTACAGCAGATGGTGTCCGCTGCATAGACTGTTTAAGTTGACAGCCGGAACGCTCAAACGTGAGTCAGTCTTACAGAGGGGCGTCGGAGCGCCTGATTGGCCCGAGGCTTCGCTCAATGTGTCAGGGGGCCCTCACGTCAGCCTGGTTTTCACAGGTGTCACCTAGGGGTGCTAACTGATGAGGGTTACACGGTACCTGTCGGACCCAGAGCGTGCACACGCACAGCACGCATGTACAGACAAACTGTTCCCAACAGCTGGAACTGGTCAACCTCTTTCTCCGTCTCAAATGGCTCTCCGTGTGCAGCAAGTGAGTTTGTGCGTGCGTGAGTGAGTGAGCTGACTGTCGAACGACACAATAAGAGCAATCAGCTTGCAGTCCGGATTCATAAACACCATGGCCCATGACTATGTGATATGAACCCCACCGCCCCACACAGTAATTCCTCTGTCTCGGATGATGGAGCCTAGCCAGGTTACATTACTAGCCCAAGGCCTGGAGCAGTAGCATGACTCACCATTAATGCTCAGGTGTCACTTCGAGTCTCTATTTAGTATTAGCATGGAGCTGTTCATAGCTCCAGGTAACGTCTGCCAGATAGGCAGGTCTAATAATCGAGCCAGATTAGGTCACAAGTTGATATCTGCAGGCACTGGCAGATGTCATGATTCTTAGATAGGGTGTGATGGGGGCAGGGGAGAGGGGGGGGCAGATTTATCCATCCCATATTTCTTCTTGTCTCAGTTCCATTAGAAACAAGGTGAGGTCATTATCCTGCTGAGGGTGTCTGTGGTCACGTTCAAATCATCTCTCCACCTGTAATTCTACCGAAACATATTTCTATCGGATGACCTATGAAATGATAGATATGTCCCCTTGTGTGTCACCTCATCAGAAGCCGCCGTACTGTCGCCACAGGCAACCAGGGGGCCTTCCTTTGTTCTTCACCTTCAGCCTTGACTGTAGTGGAGACCTACGGAACAACCGTTCCAGAACGTGGGACAAGTGGAACACATGGAACACGTGGAACACATAAACAACAAAGGCATGAGAATGCAGGCTACATAGGCTACTTAAGCTAGTGGTAAGAACAGTAATGTACGCTTTCTTCACAGTGACAAATGAAGGTGGACCAGTAGAAAACGTTGATGTTAAAGACCCACTTGTCCAGCCAATGGTATTCGTAGAAAGTGTTGGCAGCAGTGTTAGCTAGACAAACACGATCGTTGTTTAAATAAAGCTCGAGTCAGAAGACTTCTCGGATCTGAGATCAGTTTTAAGATCGGCCATCCTCTTTGCCAACCAAGCCTTTCCCACACGAAACGAAGGTCACATTCTGACTTTAGATCAGTATAGCTGGAGGGCAATGTGCATTGAGCCAAGCAGGAAAACAGATCTGTCTTGACGTGTACACACTGGAACCATTCACTTACATTAATAGAAAGTGTTATTTAATGCATCTACCGGCAGAAGGGAGAGAGGGTAATTCTCAGGGACAGGTAGCATCATTGATTTGAATGGGAAGTGATGGCTGCCTGGGAGGTGTGTGTGTGTGTCTGTGTGTAAACCTGCATGGATGTGTGTGTAGTTCTCTCTCAAGTAAATAAAAGCAACGTGCGTGAAGGTAACCCAGAGGAAGCCTCCCTCTAATAAACATTATGACTCTAAGGTGCATGAGCCGAAACCACTTACGCATGAAACGTCCCTCAGGCTAGAGTTCCAGCGTGGAGATTTCAATCGAAATCCTCCTACAGTAAGATGCTACTGTACCAAAGTGAAAGCCATGAAAAGGATTACAACTGAATTCACGTGGAGGGACACGACCAAGCGGTTTTAACTGCTTTTGTTCTAAATGTATTGTCTGTTCTAAAGCAGTGGGTGCATGATTGAAGGCAGATGAAGGCTACAGGGAAGCTACCCCCACAAAGGATAAGCCTCAAATGCTAATCTGATGTGGTTCTTCCAGACAACGAAAGGTTCAATGATGACAACTAGCCTTTCTCAAGTGACAAATAACGATTGCCCATATGATTAACTGTGTTTCTATCTGTCTATCTGTCTCCGCAGTACAGTTACACACCCTTGAACAAGATCCAGTGTGTGAGGGCAGATGTCAGTCAGAAGGCCCCTGAGGTTTCCTGCAGTGGCCCCCGCCCCATGCTCTCTAGGCTGCCCTATATATGGCCTGATTGAAAACAAAGTGCGGTAGATTGACTTCATTTGGATCGGGGAGAGCTGTTTGAACCGCGATCTGAGCTCTGTGCTCTGAGCAGTTTACAAAGAGGCCAGGGAACTCCCCGAGTGACGTAGCACCGAGTTCAAACTGTCCAAACTAGAAAACACGTGTTTCACCAAAGGGGCTCGCTCACAACTCTTGACATTGCCATCTGACTTTACCCTGGAAGACAGAAAATGTCCAAAAAAGACAGCAAGAATTTCTATTCCCCTCCCTGTTACGCAATTTCTGGTTTGGTGGGAAATACGACCCAATGATGGGTATGTCAGTAATAACATGTTGTTATCTGACATGTGGTTACATCCCACACTGACAGATCAGTCTATCGAGGAATACAGGTTAGGGCACAGTTGTCATCGCTGCTCACTCCTACACCGGCAGCAAAACATCACACCCCATGGCTAGCTGAGCCAGACATAGCCTTGTGTTGTCAATCAGCACTCCTCACAATAGAAATCTAAATGTGCTATCTACAGAAAACATGTGACCTCTCGTCTATTTTTACACAAACAGGGGGCTGGGTTTGTGGGGATTGGAGGGAGATGACAGCACTGGAACCCTGGGGATCTGACACATTCATAATCCATAGAAGCGCCACGTCGCCACATCAAAGGCTTGGCATTGCTAGCCTGTGCCATGCCTTTGAGGCACGCATGCTAAGCTACGTAGCATGCCTTGCTAATGCACAGGGGCGTTGCCATTTAATGGATCTTGCCGCACAGTTGTAAACACAGGGGCTAAATGTTGGTCAGATATAGGTAGCCTTTTGATCTCTGTTTCCATCAGTTAGGAACGGGCTATCCTGCAAGTTGGGTAAGCGAGGGCCATGGCTCTCATGTAAAATAGACATGTTTACAATAGATACTAGGCCTCTCAAATTTGAGGGAACTAAATGACCTAGCATTCAGCCTGAATACTTTCCACTTCACTATGATACTATAATCATATATTAATAATAGTAATATGCATCACTTAGCTGAATGATTTGGTCCTATGATAGACGCAGAACAACATAGTGAGAGAATAACTCCCATTTAATTCATTCAGACTTAAAACCATGAGTCAGACCCATGACCTGAATATATATATAATATAGCAAGCCCCACACCCACTCTTCCTCTCAAACCCAGCCCTCCAAGTCCACCCACACCCGCCATCTTACCCAGCAGCTGCACCCCTCGCGTCAGCCCGTAGACGTCGATCAGAGCCCAGAGGGGCTCGGACGTCCTGACGCCGCTGAAGAACAGCATGGGGCTGGACTCGTTGATCCGGTAGAAGACCCGGCCCTTCTTGTCCACCCAGAAAGCAATGACGTGGCCCTCATTGGCAAACTCCTCGGGCAGGGCCTTGGCCCAGAAGCCTGACTGGGAGACCAGGTCGGGGCAGGCGTACTTGGGCAGGCTGTCTGGGTTGATACGGGACGGGTCCTTGGAGGTGAAGCCCAAACGCAGAGCTCCGCTCCAGCAACACTGCTTCTTGGTGATCTGGTGGAAGAGGAGGAAATCCGAGTTCAGAATGATCGCAACCATGTGAAACAGACACTGATAGGCAGGGGGAAGCACCGGCCGACAAGGTAAGAGATCTACCTGTTCAATCTCATTATGTGTGTGTGTGTCTGTAAGTGTGTGTGTGGGTGCATGTTTTCAGTGTGATGTTATCCTCTAAGCCCATAAGCCCATCACAAGCATCCTTTTCCTCCTGTCGTACGACCCATCTCTCACCTTAAGCCGGACCTGCTCGTACAGGGCTATGGGCCTGTTGCTGAAGGTGATGGCGTTGCAGAAGCTGGCCTGCCTCTTCACCATCCTCTGGGCCAGGTCCATGACGATCTGGGCGCCCTTGGCGTTGGGGTGGAACAGCAAGGGGCTGATGGTCAGACCGGCGGTCTTGCTGCTCCCGACACACTGGATGGGCAGCAGGCGCTTGGGTTTGTGGTGGCATCGGTGCGCTGCCGCGGGGAACTGGCCCCCCATGGAGTCTGGAGGGAGGACGGAGAAAGGGCAAGGCAAGTCAAGCGTTTCTCATGCATGGGTGTTTGTTCGTTAATGATCAACTCTTGGGTGTGGTGAATGCGTGAGTGTATGTGTGTTCTGAGCTTACACAAGGGATTTTTGTTTTTAGCATACTGATCGGCTATGTGCTAGAGCTCACAACATCCTTAATGTGACCAGGGTTCAGACCCACAGTTACACACTTTCTTTCCAAATTGAATCAGATATTTCTTCTCTAAGACATAATGGCCGAACCACAATAACCATCATGTGTCCAGTGAAAAGCAAATGGTCCGTGCCTGCAGTTGTTTAATGGTCCAAAATGGCCGAGCAGGAAATCCAATTTCCCATCTCTGCTTACTTATTGCATTTTAGACCCCTATCAATTTCAGATTAGGTCCAGGAAATAAGACCAGTGATTTGATTGGCTGATATGTGCCAGATCTGACCTGATTGGACGTTACAGTCTGTTGGAGCACAAACGACCTGGCACAGGGCAGGTATGGCATCGCTGGCTGTACAGTTTATTACCCATAATCCACGTTAATGAGTTATGTGTCGCACTTGACAAACTGGAGAGAAACCGAATATAAAACGTACTCATTCAATCAGGTTGTAAAACTCTCACCTAACATTTGTCACCTTTATTGGAGGTTTGTAGCAGTACAAGAAAATTGGATGCTGGCTGACAAAGACTCTTTTAACAAAGGATTTAGTACAGTAACTTTGAAATGTACTCATTTGCATGTTGCCAAGCATCAGTGCTGCATTTACTAATGAGATGCAGAGTGAATGAATGTGTTTCCCAATCACAGAAGGAGCAGGTGGCGTCTGAGAATCTGTCCCCAGACAGTCACAGAACTCTACAGAAGCAGTACTGCACAAACGCAACTGTCTAGATTTCATGGCTCAAGAATAATTGACCAAATCTGCATCTTTTTTTTTATATTTCTTAGTCTTATTTCTGTTGAGAGATAAAATCTGTGTTTATCGTATGGTACAACCTATTAGGCCACAGTCACTGAGCAGTGTCTACAAGTCCCGCCCACACTGATAACCTTTCCACTGAGAACCGAAAGAAAGGTTACGACGACCAATCACATGCTGAGGTGCGCCGATAAGCCCTTTAGACAGTATTCGGGTGGCTATATCAACAGACACACACATGAACACACAAATTAGTCCCTGTGTTTGTCTGGCAGTGTGCTTTCCATTTTGCCTATAAAACGAGTCTTTAGGCTCCATTAGGCATTGTGTCCTTTGTCTTAGCCAAGGCCACCGGAGAGCACTTATTGAATGTGGCACACATGGTCCAAGCAGATTGCTCTGAATGCATTATCCTGCACTGAAAGACAGGGGGAAAGAGAGGTAGAGAAAGAGGTGGATCGTTGTTATCGTTATTAGTTTGTTGCTTGTGCTATATTTACGCATGTTTTTTGTGCCTATGAAGCCTTTTCTGAACTGGACTGAACAGAGAGAGACACAAAAACACTGAATCGTCGAGAGAGAAAAAATAGAGAGGGAGAAAATTAAAGAAAGAAAGAGAGAAAAGAGGAGAGAAATAAAAGGAGGGGCAGACACAGCTGCTGGAGGAAAACCAAGGTTAAGTGTGAATCCATGTTCCTAAGCAACCCTGCGTCCATGCGTCAAAGGACTGGGATCTGCAGACCAGACCGTGGTAACAGAGCTAGATGACGATAGATGCTGACTGTTTGCTCGGAAACCATGAGACAACATTTGCTTCTCTGAATTTAATTTGTTAGCAAAGCATTATGGGACAGCAACCATTTCTCCTGGTTGCAACTTATTGGAAATCCGGAAGTTTTTCCCCCAGCGATATCGTGTAACTCTCATACACACACGCACGCACACACACACACACACTCACGCACTCACGCACGCACACGCGCACTCGCACGCACGCACACTCACACACACACGCACGCTCGCACGCACGCACTCACGCACGCACACACACACACACACACACACACACACACACACACACACAATGCTACGTGAAGTTAAGCTTGGGAAACGTTTTCTTGTTTTTCCCGGGCCCTTATCTTCTCTGACACTGTCCAGTCCTAATGCCAGACAGAGCAACAGACAGGAGGCATGCAAAGGTAAAGTCTGATAGTATCCCTGTCCATCTGTAGAGGTGGGTTCTCTCTGTGAGATGTCTGTGGACAATCTGTGAGACCGCCACAGTCTTGCCTCATAAGAAAACACACTTTTCTCATCATTCAACATGCTCGAGAGTTTTTATTTGTAAAACAGCTTTTTTGATGATGCTGATTCGTTCTTAATGTTAAGGAAATAAAATGCACAAACTGACCTTTATCATTATAAGATAAAGGCGTATCTCCGTTGGGGAATACTGTGTCCAGGCCAGGGTGTCACACCCAGGATCTGGCCCAACATTGGTCCAGCACATGTCTCTGCTACAGCTAAGTTAGTAACCACGGTGCCCTCAATGCGACCCAGGACATAAAAGGCCTTAAAATGGCGGTAGTTAACTAAACCATCTGACAGCTGCCTCCCACAACACAGTGCCATCCTCATTACGTGTGTGTACAGTATGTGTGTGTGTGTGAGAGAGAGAGTGTCTATCCTGTAGATTAAAACGCCTTGCAGGACTATTCTCTGAAAGGTCAGTGAAGTCTTATTATGGGTAAACACTGAGGAAAGTATTCCCTCCTCACGTAGCCTGAAGTGTGACAGACTTCCGCTAATGACAACAGTCAAGACGACTCAATTCCCCCAGATGAAAACCGGCTTACTGTGTGACAAAACCCTGCGTCAGACCCAAGCTAGCCTTGTCAAACTGGCCACTACTGGCCTCTAAACTATCATTATTTTATCCGTATGAAGAGTGAGGCGAGGGTCGGACCGAGCACGTGTTTTTCTCATTTACACAAACTGTAGTGTGTAGGCTAATAGCATTTATATGCAAATAAGGCTGCCTCAGTTAAGATAATCATTCAAATATTTGTTCAGGACATTTGGTTAAACAAATTCCTGGTAGCAACAGTTGTTTCGGTTTAGAAGCTAGTCTGACAATAGTTTCCCCGTCTCTATTGTCCTCAAAAACGTCCAGCAACAAACATGTTTAGGGTGTCATCAAAGATTCTGATGATTCTTAGTATTTCCACTTCCTCTTAGCTGTTGCCATGACATTGACAGTGGCCGCTATTACTGTATCACATTTGAGCATACAAGATCACTAAACAATATCACCATGACAATGTTTTCAGAAGGCAAGTACAGCGGAGAGCGCTAGGCAACTGTCACCAAATCCAAGGCCCCCCGCTGAGCAACAGAGCGGCCCAATTACGTCCTGGTGCCCGCCTGGTAGGCTACCCATGGTTTGTTGTTACACAAAGAACATCGGCTTAATACACATCCTTGGAGACATGAGCCAGAAATCCGGGAGACACACCAACACAGTGCTCACACACATACGCACACACACACTTATCTATCTGTCTGTCTATCCGTCTGTCTATGTATATAGGTACATAGGGTTCCTTGCAAATGTTATATGTGATAGAGAGAGAACCTGCAGCTGTACTGTAACTATGACCTACTATGCTACTAGCGCCCATTTCTGGTAACAATGGGGGCCACATGTGTTGCTAGGCAAAGAAAAAGAAACACTATATTGATTTCCACTTGATAGGTCGCCTAGACTGGCAACACTGCCTCACATGGGGGGTGGGGGGCTGTGGGAACCGATTCCAAATACAGACTGAAAAACTCCCTACATTTCAGCTTCTGCTTTTCTTGCGTCCGTTGGGAAAATGTGCGTTACCGTGGCGACAACAGCTCGCTTCCCTTGTCTGCCTCTCCTCAGGTAAACCCGGCCACCATCACATGAATAATTCAGGCACGACTGTCAGGTTGTAACCGCCCAGAGGAGTGCAAAGTGAGCCGTCTGAGCTCTGACACGAGCCGCTGTGACGCCTTCCGCTCTGCTTCGATTCATCTCTTAGAGACGGGGATTATGTAACCCTGATCAATAAATCATTTTCATGTAAGACTCGACTACGATATCGGATGTCTTGCGTTCTATCGCCTGGCAGGAGCGTATGAGAAGTTCACTGGGAGAAGTTTGTTATTATGAGTAACTGATTGATTGATTGAATGATTAGGAATGGCAGAATTCAACTGACAAAGTCTTTGTGTGTATGTAAGCCACTCCCTTGAGGATAAACTGCCAACTGAACATGATAAAAAAGGGGGGTGTATATTGTCAAGCTAAATACAGTATTTATTGCATGTGTGTGTGTGCGCGCACTGTCACACTGTGCGTTACTTGACCCATATTAACCAGGAATGACTGCCACAGGCCGAGGCCACTTGACCCTCAGACATATGTTGCTGCCATGCCATGGCAACCAGGCTTGTCAAAACACAAAAGGAGCCCTCTCTTTATCTCTCTCTTCTCTTTCTTCTTCATTGGGCCTACTACTTATTGTATTGTACAGAAGTCATGAGACAGTAACCCACCACATAAAAACACTATCACATGGACGCCACAGTTTTTTTTCTGGAAATATTAGATTGTTTTTCAATAATTCTTTCCAGGCTCTATAACTGAATACATTGCAGTCCCATGACTACAAAATTAGCAGTACGAAGAGTCGAACTTGGAGACTGGGCCCGATTCAGGACCAAAATAACGGTGGTTATGTTCACTCTCATAGAGAGAGAGAGAGAGAGAGAGAGAGAGAGAGAGAGAGAGAGAGAGAGAGAGAGAGAGAGAGAGAGAGAGAGAGAGAGAATCAACAAGTGCTCCCACACATTCAGTAGAAAACTCAATTACGTAATCAAGCTCCCAAAACCACAGACATATTCATCTAACATACTGCTGAATGCAGTACAGGCCAACAGAACAGTGACCTATCCCTGCAACCACCCAGTGGAACACTTCATACAATGTTTAATTCATTTAGGATGTATTAATGAGTTATTATCAAGGCATTAAGGGTTACCATCATATGAGAGATTTAAACTAATTAAAGTCAACTTTGAAGATTTGCCTTTACAACTAAACTGGCACTGACGGCTTAGTAACTGTCATAAAGTAGAATAACTGCTCCTTCACAGAGACATAAAGACTATGCTGTATGCGTAACAACAGAAGTTCTCTAACCTTGTCAACCAAGTCAATGTTCTATAACGTGACATTACATTCGCATTCACCTTCTACATTTCATACATGAACATAATGTCCGACCAAGTGTGCAGGCCCTGAGCGGAGTTCATAGCCCAAACCCCCAGAGACCTCTCTCACCGAGGCTCAACGTGACCTTGATCCTGGTGAGGTTGTCAGCTACTCGGCCCGGCCCTACCGCTGTCCCTGTCTGTCCCTCTTCAGCTAATTGGATTAATCTATGGGCTTTAATTAGAACGCAGCATCAGGTGGTCAGAGAAGGGCCTGCAAGGCAGCATGAGACTCAGCTGGACGTCACTAAGCCGATCTGAGGGGTACTGTACCTGTTTACAGGGCACCACAGGTGCCGCGCATGCCCTGTCGCACGGATACAACTCGGCGGTATATGTCGTTTGAGAAAAGTGCAATGATTCAATGCACGGCGAGTGTGTGAATGTTGTGGAACATGCTCCATGCAGATCTTTTTATCTATGAACTGACACTGTGCCAGCTACTTGCATGTGCAGACAATTTTATGTTGTGCATCAGAGCTTTTTACTGGGAGTTTGGGAATAGATGGGGCTACGGAATGGACTGCCATAGCCTATATACACTAATTGATTTATTGATTTGTTTTGGCAGGGTTACAGCGCAGCTGCACACTTTGTGTATATTAAACAATCCAAGAGAGGGATATCCCGCTACGCAACTGGAACATTTACCCTACTCGGGGAAAGCCCCGCAACTTAGCCGACTTCACAAAAACAACTGCCTGAACAGGTAACCTGTATAGCTAGTTTTGATCCAAAGAGAGTTTAGGATCTCTCCTTTAAACCGCAAGCTTTCGCTTAGACCACGGTATATATTCGGTGTTTGAAACCTTCATACTCAAAAACCCAGAACCAATTAATGTGCATACAAATGAATGAATTATATATAATTAACTGCATTGGGACAGCTCTGAGAAATGATATGGGTGGGCCAAACAGTAGCCTACCTATATGCAAGCGTTATTTACGCGACAACTAAACCATCAATTGACTGTGATTTCAAACGTTACGCATGGAATTGCATTGCAATAAAAAAAAATATTTCTCATAAAAACGGATCAAGAAAAGACATAAAGCCGAAACGTTTTTACATTTCCTTACCATACAAGGAATTTCGCGTTATCTGTCCACCCATGACTCAATTCCAAAAAAAGTCTCCTTATCGCTGGCTTTAAAAGGTTATTGACACACTCTTGGTCCACACTCCAACGAAGAGGACATGATGGCACATCCACAACCAGAAACGGACGTTTCGTCCCCCCAATACAGATATAAACACAGCGCTCCACAAACCAACTCACACCTCCCTGAGCGTTGAGCGAAGCACCGAAGGCTACTCCCCCCATTCACCAATCTCTCAGCGCTCACACTCGCACACATTTACATAAAAGGTGGAGTCAAGGCAGGCGCGGTTAACACCATCGGTGCCGCCCTCCTTCAGAATCAGCATACAGCATTGGTTTGAGTAAGAGTGGTGGCAAATCTGACCGGTCTGTGGTCAGGACATTCAACTCATGTCTTTTAATCTGTTATGTGGAAGTGTTATTACATACATTATCAGTGAGTGTGTGTGTATTTAAATGTATATTATGTATGGTGTGTCTTGTGTGTGTTGGTGTGTGTGTGTTGGGGAGGAGGGGGGGGGGGCAGTAGGAGCTCAGGAGGGAGAGAGAACAAGAGACAATGAAAGAGATGTTGAGCGAGTGACTTAGAGAAAATGAGGTCAGAGAGCGAAACCAGCGTGCAACTTTCCCCGTACACGCATGGATCTGCAAGCATGTGTGAGTGTGTGTGTGTGTGTGTGAGAGTGTGTGTGTGTGTGAGTGTGTGTGAGTGTGTGTGTGTGTGTGTGTGAGAGTGTGTGTGTGTGTGTGAGAGTGTGTGTGTGAGAGTGTGTGTGTGTGAGAGTGTGTGAGTGTGTGTGTGTGTCTCATATAGTCAGAGGAAGAGGAAGAGTGGACCGGGGCTATGTTTGGATCCTGAGCCTCCAGAGAGCGGGCGGTCACATTCTTTACTCTCACCACTCTGTCTTTCGCCTCAAGTCCCTACTTCCCCGTGAGCCTCAGGCCCCTGGCAAACACACCAGGTGACCCCCTTCCTACGCCACTGACCCGAGCTGTCATCAGGTAACCATAGTGACCTCAAGACCCATCCATCTTTGATGATGGCACTGTTTACTTTTACTCACAAGAACCTACAGAGCTCAGGCAGAGTAAATGACCAGGAGATATTGAACGTGGACACTTAACTGTTACAATCCTGATGATGCAAGTAGAGGGGTGAAACTGATAAATGGTTGCGATTGCTGTTTGAAAATGTTTTTGTGCAATGGACGCATTGCCTAGTGTAAAACAGCTTGTGAGCTAAGCTGTTGGGGTTTCCTGTTTGTGTTGAAAACAGTACCAATGTAGCCCTCTGGAAATAATATTTACGTTTTTACCATTTCTCCTTTCACTTTTAATGATTATGACCATGTAATCATAACAAACACAAGGGCAAGACAGTGACTTTGATCAAAAGGAAATCAGGACCGCAAATCCAAGGTTTGGTTGTGTAGATTAGGCAATGCACTCACACATGGCACACACATTTGAAGCGAAACCACTCTGCTAACTGTCTGTGGAACATAGGGGGGGTTTGCCGCTACTGATGAATGGCCATGTGGTGAGGACAGTTTCCAGGGCAACAATACTAAGTGTGAGGTGTGAGATGAGGATTCTCAATACTATTGGCCCATGTATTCTGACCCCAGTATCCGATATATAATAGTATATGATACTAATCCCTTACAGTTAGCATATCACCAATGGCTTATAAGGTCAACAATACAATGGCGTGTATTTGTTGGACTCACTAGTACACAGGGCTGCTCTGGTACAGTCCTGCTTCAGAACACCAGTCCTGAAGGATCAATTCATACACGACCAGGTGTCGGCTTAGTACTTCAGGTCATCTACTCAGTATAGCAAGACAATGACGTAACAGCGTTACGTTAGCTCGGCCTACAGCTTCGCGTGAGGCAGAATAAAAGGAGACTTGGTTGGCAGGATGCCAGCTGACTCCCAATAATAGACTCAAGGCTGACATCAGGCTTAGGTTCACCTGCGGGTAGTCCTGGTGTCCTGTAGAGACACCGACGGGGGAAAGTTTGTTGCACATGGTCCTTACTTGCTGTCCCTTCCTTGCATTCTTTGAGCAACATACCATTGTACATACCAGACTGCATCACTTCCCATTTGAACGGTATATCTCACTTCCTGTTTTTCATGGCATGCACACGCAGCTGTCATGTCATCTCGCTTTGAAAGAAAGACAGAGAGAGACAGAGACAGAGAGAGAGACAGAGAGAGAGAGAGAGAGAGAGACAGAGAGAGAGAGAGACAGAGACAGAGAGAGACAGAGAGAGAGAGAGAGACAGAGACAGAGAGAGAGAGAGAAGAGAGAGAGAGACAGAGACAGAGAGAGAGAGAGAGAGAGAGAGAGAGAGAGAGAGAGAGAGAGAGAGAGAGAGAGAGAGAGAAGAGAGAGAGAGAGAGAGAGAGAGAGAGAGAGAGAAAGGAAAGAGAGAGCGTCTTAGGCCAGAAGTGTTTTCTCTTGACTCATGACTAAGCCTCTAAAGTTCGGTTTTTGTGAATCCAGATGCAAGTTGCATTACATAACTCTCAGTCAAATAAATAAAAGTGTGTTTGGTTCAGGGCCAATGCAACTGGTCATGGCACAGTTCATACAATATGTCGATCCAACAGAAATAGTCTTTTATTAATTTTTAATTTCTTTATGTGCGACGCTAATATACTCCACATTGTGTTGACGTTAGTGGACACCCTTGCCTTAACCACAAGAGAGGCAGAATTCAACAGATGTTCTTGTTCGGCCTTACAATCACAATTTGGGGAAAGGTTATGCACAAGAACTGTTTAGGCTCAGCTTGCCTGTGTCATTGCCAAACCATGCACACACAAAAAAAAACTACTTTTAAGGATTTACGACGGACCCTTGTTTGTGTCGCACATGCTACAGGCTGTGGGGGAGGTTTATGGGATTCTTATTTATCCAGGGATCCTATACATCTGCTTTTGGACCATAAAACACATTTTGTATGGCATTTATTGCTCCTTACTTGCCCATGGGTTCGTATCTGTACAATAAAGATGTATAATAAAATGCATGCTCACAGCAAGACTTATCTACTCTGTTGCTTTTAATTGGCTGCTTCCTCTTTTCATTATCTAGGAGATAGTGGGATTGTGCTTGCTCAGGGTAGTGTTAACTGACAGCGTTTAATGAGAAGTTGAAATGGAAACTACTTTTGAAAACCAAGCATTCGTTGACAGTGACATGATGGAGCCACAAGGCAACCTGATAGGTTTGGTGCGTTGAGAGAATCATCACCTGTTTGTGTAACCTAGGTTACATAGTGAGACGACGCGTACACATTTGATTGACAGGCGTGTTCTTGTTTACTGGGTCTAACAGGCTAGGTCTGTCACCTGGCAGGGTCTGGTAACCTGACTTGCCAGATGGTTTGTTAGACCAACACCATCTGGGAAGTCGTCCTTGGAAACAGTTTGGAAAAGTCTCTAGATGTAGAAACAAAAAAAAAACAAAAAAAAAACATATATATATATATATGATGAACATCAATCTATTTTCGAATGAATCAATGTCCGAGCCATATTGTAGGCCTTCCAATTTATTTTGTGTTTGTGTGTCATCTGTGAATCTTCATACAGTACAACTCTACTGACTTGGCTGAGTCTACAGTGCCAAACTTAGAACATGTGTATCGATCCAGGCCAGACATCTCTGCTGGCCTGAAGCTAGCGTTTAGAATACATGAACTGTCCTCTGCTCTCCAGTTCCCATCATCCTTCACTCTCACCCTGGCAGCTGGAGACCAGTCCGATCCCAGGTTTCCACGACAACCACTGTCTACGACAGCAGGGTATCGCGATCACGTGGGCTTTCGCGGACACACGCATCAACACACACTCATAATCTCTCACCTGCTCCCTCTCAAAACACACACACACACACACACTTGAACACACATCAGATTTCTCCCTAAAACCCGACATTCGCAAACAAATAAACAAACAGAGAAAAAACGCAAACAAAACTAGAGAGGGTACAATTTCTGGGGAAATTGTAGGGTGTGCTTGCTTGCGTCGGTTGCACAGGGGTCTGTTTTTGAATGACATTTTTACAACTGATATTTCTGTATAATTTCACCAACAAATCGTTTACTAATGTCAGAATAAATCCTACAACGAAAATGTATATGTGAAGAATGTTTATTTTAACGATTGAAAACAGATAACGCTACATCATAGACCACTGTAGTATGTGTTGCCCGGGCAACACAGGCTAATGTCATGATGCTAATACTTCAGTGAAATAGTAGACTACTGTTTCCGAAAGTAGATGTACTTCCTTAATAATATCAGCTTATATTGTACATTACACATCACAATTGTGTGTCATATCACAAAGTAAAATGAGTAAATAGTTATCACCCTGGCCTCTTTGCTTGTGGCGTTTCTGCAGCTGCCTTGCAGTAGCTATAGTTAGCCTAGCTATCCCCCAAGTTAACAGATGCGAAACGAATGTTCTGCCAAAGGTAGTCACGCGTGTTTTCGTGACGTTAGTGACGTAGTGACGTTAGTAACGTCAGTGACTGTGGCTAGCAAATTAGCCACCGTTAGCTTCACTTTTCGCCACAAAAACGTAACTTGAGCCTAAACCATGCAACGGAACGTAAATCCCAATAGAAGCAACTCAATCGCTACCAAGATGAAACTTTTGACACCTAGGTTGTCTATGTAGGCCAAATATTGACTGAGTTTTAGGGGGGCAAAAAGAATAATAATAATATATATGTGAGAGAACAAAGGTTGTGCTCTCGCCGAAGGCTTGAGCACACCCAATAAATACAACTGTGTGCAATCAGTGCAGAAATAAGCGGACACAAAAAGCCTTTTTCAAACAACACACTGAAGGAAGACTACAAGCCAAACACATGGTCACCCATCCACTGCCTCTGAGAGTGGGGCCTGGCACCTCACTAATGGAGGGGGTGGTGGTGGTGGGGGGGGGGGGGGTTTGGTGAGACGATGAAAGGGAATATTGCGGCAGATGCTTGTGAGGGGGTGGGGGTGAAGGTGGCGGCGGGGGGGCCGTCACCGGAGAGGGTCTCCAGTGAGCGATACTGAGGGCGCGTGTGCAAACAAAAAAGCCCATTCAGCTGCACCTCCCGAGCCCTGCTGCTGGGCCCTGCCAGACATACACACACACACCGCACATTACCTAGTAACACTAGAGCCCGACGCTAGGATCTGAGAATTAAATGGAGGGAGGGATGGGATGGGATGGGGGAAGGATGGGAGTGAGGGAGAGAGGGATGAAGGGAGGAGGGAGAAAGGGTAATAAACAGAATAAAACTGTCAGATGAGATAGGAGAGATATAGGATCTAATTACAGCCAAAGTGAGGGCAAGAAGGAAATGAAAGAGAGAGAGAGAGACAGTGGGAGAAAGAAAGAGAGAAGGAGAGAGACAGCAAAAAGAGGATATTCACCACTACAATACACTAATAGCCTGTGTCGTGGTCCTTCAGTGCAGAACAGCATGTTTTCCCCAAGGGTAAACATCAACCAATGATAATATCCTCCCTCGAAAATCAATACAGCCCAAACATCTCATCGTCAAGGCTTGCTGTTACGTCGTGATCGGACTATGCTACAGATCCTGAAAACTCATCCTGTCGCCGCGTGCCCAGACTCTACTTAGCAACCGCTCCTGCACCTGCACCCCTACCTCACCCTACCTCACTCTGTTCCATTCATTAGCCCCGTCCCATTCTCTGTTCCCCCCGCGGAGCGACAGGAGAGAGCCGATAATAGGATCTGTCACTCTGTTTTAATATGAGGCCCGGGTGCGCTTCGTTGTGTTCCGAGGGGGGGGTCGCTGTGAATGGGATGGTGAGGATTGACGGGGCTCAGCGCTCGCTCTGGAAGTATGCAGGGCAGGGACGGACTGGCGGAGAGGAGACGGATACGCTCGCTGCGTTTCCTCGCGGGTGACTTCACGACGGGGGGTCGAAGGTCATGCCTGGGGACCGGGGGGGGGGGGGGGGGGGGGTTGTGTTAGGGGGCAAATGGGGGTGTCATGAGGATGGCATGGGAACCTCGAAATCCAGTCTTCGCCATCCTGTATCCTGTCAAGGACTTCCCTTTGCTGGACGTTTCGAGTCTCTTTTTTTGCCGTGCGGCTTCAGCGTGGAGCCCTTGTCTCCCTGCTGTAAGCCATCCTAGCCTACATGTGGTAGTGATTCCTCATGAATGTATCACAACAATGGCTTTTAAATTGCAGTTCCGATCATAACGGCTTGTTTATTGTCCATCACATTAGGGTAATACGGGACAGCTGCTGCAGAGGGAAACATATTTTCATAAATTTGTTTGAAAGGATTTTCCTTTCCATTAATCAGGGGGGCTCTGCTGATTTGGCGGTTTCGAAATCCTCCCTCCCTCCCCACCCACCTCGCTCTCTTTTTCTCTGAATCAGCGTGTATCCTTTTTGGCACAGGCTGTCCCCCATGTTAACTTTGGCTGGGATTGCCTGCTGGCAGTGTGTGTGTTTACCTGCACCTCGTTAGTTCATCTTTCAGCGTCCCCCTGCACCTCGCTCCACGTCTCTAACTTGTCCCACATGACGACTCCTCCTTTCATTCCACCTTTACCTACTTCTCTATCGCTCTCTTTCACTCATATTTTCCACGGCCCTTCTCCTCCCCCCCCTGTGATCTGAGCAGTGTTGAATCTAAGAAGATAAAAAATAAACACTAGTGGTAAGATGAATCCCCCCCCCCCATCCTAGATGGGATAGTCTGAGATGAAACCAATGCCTCAAGTCATCGCTTCTCATATATTCGTCACGACAGCCTTTTTAATTAGGCACTGGAGAGGCCACCAATGCTGCTTCAAGGACCCGGGCCCTACCCGATGGGTGCCTTGACAGGGAGCTATGAACAGACTGTTTTGGAGCATCCTGTATTTCCTCAGGGCGCGCTATTCCCATCCGTCAAACTGAAATTAACTGTGGATCAGTTTCTCTCTGAGAAAAACTTGCAGGGAGACGTTTGGTCCCTCTCTCTCCTGCCGGAGGGGAAAGAGAGGGACAGAGAATGTGGGAGACGGAGAGGAGTCACGGAGGGGGTGCAACTGGAAAGTGTCTAATGTAGATTTAGAATGTAGATTTAATGTCTAATGTAGATGTAATGTAGATTCTATGTGATATAAATCATTATTCAGGTAAGAAGGTAATGCAGGATTTCCAGGCATGCCAATTGCTAAAACGACAAGTGAAAAACATGGTTATCTTTGATTCCTAAAGTGCCTACGGTGCATTTTGGATAAGATTGATCTCAACACTGTTGAAATCCATCCAGAACATGAAAAAACATTGTGCGTCCTAGATTAGAGTTTTGATTGGA